>NC_088357.1:38342500-38595000 GCF_036884655.1 Musa acuminata AAA Group
ACTCAAATATCAAAAAACATTGCAAGGATCTATCATATTTTGGTAAAAAAAAAAAAGGAAAATTATAAATTGTTCAAATGCTGATTAATCAAAAAATATAAAAAGCTATAAAATAGAAAAAAAAAATATCGTAGATGTCCATCTAGGTGAAAGGCAAAGCTTTCATGAAAATTTCATAATATTTTGTTAAATACTTGCATCAGATATACTATTTTTGAATTCACTCCAAAAATAGTATATCGAATACTTTGACTTGCCTTCTGTGAGCTAAATTTTCTAGATTTTTCACCAATTTAAAAGCTTAAATATTATAAAATATAGTATGGATCCATCATATTTTGATAGAAATAAAAAAAAAAGAAAATGACAAACAGTTTATGTGCTGAATAAAAAAAAAATAAAAAAAAATCTGTAATAGAGAAAAAGTGTAATAGATGTCTATCTAAGGTATAATAGAAAGCTTTACTAAAAATTTCATAAACTAAACTCAATAATCACTGACACAAAACATTCGGCGAACTTGGAACTCAGGGCAAAGCACTTGCTTGTTTGCTTGTTTTTATTTCATCTAGCTATACAGATATAGAATTGATTAAAAATACTGCTACATATTATATTATGTAATTGATTACCCCACTCTTTTTTATCTCATTCTTATTTCATACTCTATTGGTAAAGAATCTTCTTTGGTAAAGATTCTTCTTTCCCAATCTCGCTTTTTCATTTACCGTTTAGTGCAATCATGCCTTAGGCAATGAAAGAGTACTTGAGTTAGGAAACCCTATACACAGCTTATTAAACGACTGATACAGAGTCACAGTTATCTAATCTTATAACTTTTACTATATTAAGCATACATAAGTATTTGAACCCTATAGTGATATATTCTGTATATGTAAATCAACATCACTCGCTTTCAAGAACAAGAACATCGACTGCTTCCAGTTCGTACTTGAAATTGATAATGAACAAAGTTGCAGTATTTTATGAGTGATTAAAGTAATTAGTGAGTTACGTACCCTTTACTACTATACTTAAAGGACAAAAGTAATAAGTGAGTTAGGAACCCTTTACTACTATACTATAAAGACATAGGTAATAAGTGAGTTAGGAACCCTAGACTATATACTTAATTAAAGGATGTAATCGAGTTTCAAAATTGATTAAAAATTTTATTATACTAATTCAATCCCCTCTGTTGTTAACAATTTACATCAAAACAAGATTTTTTTTATTTGGATTAACACTTAAAAAAGAATTAATGATATTTTCATGCAATTAAGAGGAACACTCTATCACATGTCTTATGTTCAATGGGATAGATTGTACTTATTGAAAAATATGAACTAGAATTTATTATCACTATATAAATAATGATTTATAGAATGTTAGTTGAATTTGATTTTTCAAAATCTACTAAATCGATAAATGAGTGGAATGATTTCGAAAAAAAATATTTTTTCTTAAATGCTAAAACTATAAATATTTTATTTTATACTTAAGATAAAAATAAATTTAATTGAGTTTTTACTGTGTCACTACACATGATATATAACATATTCTTAAAGTCACACATGAAAGAATCAATAGAATAAAAGAATCTAAAATCAATCTTCTATGCATAGTTATGAGTTATTTAAAATGAAACAAAGTGAATTTATTAGTGATATGTATATTTATTTTATGGATATTGTCAATGGATTAATAGCTGTTAGTAAAACCTATGATAATCTTGAATTGTTGAGTAAGATTTTAAGGTTCTTTCCTAAAAGTTGAAGTTGAAATCCAAATGTAATGATGATCCAAGAAACTAATGATTTGAATAATCTTTCTTTTGAAGAATTCATATGATTTTTAATGACATATGATATGTAATGTATATAATGAAGAAGAGAAAAATCTTCTAAAGAAAAGAAAGGAAATTGCTTTCAAATTCAAAAAATATTACTTGAGTGATGATGAAGACATAACACTTCTTTAAAAAAAAAAAAAAAGACAAATCTAACGAGAAGAGAATGGAAGAATAAAAATGAGTACAAGAAAGATGCTGAAATCACTTAAAGTTGGGATACCTAAAAAGTGAATATCCATAATTAAAAAAAATCATCAACTAAAAAGAAGAAGAAATTACTTAAAGCAAAATGGGATAAATCAAATAAGTCAAAAGTGAAATAACAAATCAATAAATAAGAATTGGTAAATTATGTCTTCATGGCTTTCAATGATGAGGCATTTGACTCTCCTCCGATTTTCTTATCATATAAAGAATTACTTGAAGCATTTCAAAATTTATACTATAAATTATAAAATATTAATAAGAAATATAGCTCATTAAAAAGGGACCATGCATTACTTACTAATGAATTTGATATATTAAAAATTATGCATAACAAATATACATCAATATTTTGTACTCGAACTAAATGTGAAGATTTAAAATCATTTAATCTAGAACTAAAAAATAAATTATTTCAAAAATCGCATACTTTGAAAATATACAAAAAGACTTAATTACCATGAATGTGAAACTAGAACATTTCTTAGAAGAATCAATTGATTATAATGATATAATAGAATTTTTTTAAAAAGAATATAAGGATATATAAATACTAGAAAATTTTTAAATTAAAAATAAGTCATTTGGTATAATTCTTACTAAACAAGATTATGTGGATAAAAAAAAGTATTAGTTTTACAAATAGTAGCACATGTCAAAGGCTAATCAAATTTATAAAGGGATCTACACTACATAATGTTAAATATAATTTATGTGAAAAGTTTGATCACTAGGATTGAAGACAAAAAAAAAAAACAAGAAAGGTAGATCTAACCATAAAGGGATTGAAGGTTAAATGGGTATTTAAAACAAACTTATTTTTTTTATAGGTATGTCTCCAAACAAGAGTTAGAAGCAAAAAATAAAATCTTGATAGTAGATACTCAAGGTGTTAGGACCGATATCGACACTAAGAGAGGGGGTGAATTAGTACTTATATAAAGATTAAGTCGATTCAAAACTTTTCATAAAATTTAAGTCGATTCAAAACTTTCAGCTTGATAAAAATGTATCGGAAAAGATATTGAAAGTGCACTTGACTTAGAATAAGAGTGATAAGCAATTAAGGCAAAAAACAATAGTAATGAAGAGCAACAAGATAGTGCACACCAATTTTATAGTGGTTTGGTTATCATGAGCTATGTCTACTCTCGATTCCTTCTCCGTTAAGGCCATCGGCATCTATTAACGGTCTTCTTTCAATGGGCGAAAACCAACTACCCTCTTACAACTCTTTTCTTCTTTTCACAGGTTTGAGAGATAACCTTTACAACCCACTCACCCCTCTCTTAAACTTAAATCAACACTTAGAACTAGAGGAGGAGAATTCTCATAAGATTACAAGAGTGTTTTTCCTAATTTTTATTCTCAGTTTTTGTATTCACTAAGTAGGGATGAGTGGGGGTTTTATTGTTAGGATCAAGTTAGTACTAAGAGGAGGGGTGAATTAGTGCACCGGATAAAAACTTCAGTTTAAAAATCTTCCTACGTTAAAAAACTGATATAAAAATGTTTAACTTTGAAATTATTTGTAAGAGTATGTAGCTAAAGTAATGAAAAAGATAAGCAGTTGCAAAGTAAGTAAATGACAACAATAGAAATGCATGTTAGAATCAAGAGCGACACTAAGAGGGGGGGAGGGGGGTGAATTAGTGCAGCGAAAATTTTTTCGATTTCGTAAAATAATTCATACGTTCGATGGAAATCGATTCAGAAATGTAGCAACTTGAAACGTAAGAGAGTATAAGCATAGTGAAAGCAAGATGAGGAGGAGAAGCAGTTTGCTATGAAATGATTTGCAGTTTAAACTTTAAAGTAAATTGCTCAAAACGAAATGCAAACTAGAATTTAGAGTGGTTCGGTCAATATGACCTACATCCACTTTCGGATTCCTCCTCTGTCGAGTTCACCGATGTTCACTAAAGACCTTCCTTCAATAAGCGAAGGCCAACCACCTTTTACAGTTCTTTTCTCCTTTTTTTAGGTTTAGGAGACAACCCTTACAACTTTCTCTCCTCTTTCTTGGATGGTTACAAAGGTAAGAGAGGGAGGAGAAAAACTTTAGCACTTTTACACTTCAATGATTCAAGATTATAATCACACTTTAGGTGACTTTTCATGCAAAATATGATGGAGTATTTATAGCCTCCAATAGCTTAAAAAATGGAGCTAAAAAGTGTCTCATCCTGGTTTTCTAGGGTACTGACAGTACCACCACTATTACTGGGTGGTACTACCACTTGTAGTCCGACACTGGGTGGTACTATCGCTCAGTCTGGGCGATACTACCACTTGATAGAGCTTGGAGACCAAGCTCTGGTGGTACCATCGCTTGATTGGGGCGGTACCATCGCTGTTAGCAATAATTGCTGGTGGTACCATCACTCAGTCTGGGTGGTACCACCACCCAATCTGGGCGGTACCACCGCCTAAACCACCTGGGAGATTAGGTCTTCCAAGCTGTCACGGACTTAGCTGGTATTGCCTAAGTCGTGCGGCACCCTTGCGTGTCTGTCCGCAAAGGTCAGCCTCCCCGAAGCCTCCCATTGTCCCTTAGGACCAACAAAAGAGAGAACGGGTTAAAGAGAACGCCTCAATCGGGATCCACAAGCAAACATCTCTGAAAAATACTTCATAGACAATGCAAATTACAAACAGACTTTACAAGCTCTAAACAGTTGCACAACAAAGGGTAAAATGGTCCATTATAGATCGAAAATCTCTCACACGTGTCCACATGACATAACCTTTATTTACAAGCCTAAAGAGGCCACCAAATCAACTAAAATGGGACTATTAAGCCTTCAGCCGCCCCTCTACATGCTGTACAAGGCATGAACATGCCAAAAGACACGAACATATATAAGCATTACATCAAACATCCTGTTTCGAAGTTTGTCCGTGACATTCTCCCCCACTTATTCCTTCGACGTCCTCGTTGAAGCCTTTGTCGACACTGCAACTCATCGCCTTTGCTGAGTCTTCAATCTTTTGCTCTAGCTACAATGCGCCTCTTGGCTCCTAGTTGCTCTCCGCTGCTGTTTTTGAGTAGTCGAACCTTTGATCCGCCATGTTGCTTCAACTCACCATTGACTCTGACTATGGTGTGGGGTTGGCTGAGTTGTGTTGATCTTTGTTGATTCCTGCGGATCCCCCAAATGAAGGAAAAGACCATCCTTACTGCGCCAGTCTCTCAAATTCCTCATGCTGCTTGAACTGGGTGGATGCTTGTTGGAGCTTTAACGAGCATCATCTCGCAAACTTTGGAAGTTTTGGGTCCTTCCTCCACAACATTTGCTCATTGACTCTTCTTTCGCTTAGTTGTCATATCTAAGTAGGTTTGCATCACTTCCGCTTTCGATTGGCATTTCGTTGGGAAATGAAGCGGACAATCTACTCTCAGTAACACTGATCACCGTTGGTGAGGATTTGACAACTATTGTCTTCCATTATCTTCGAAGGGTCTTTGAACATATGCAGAGCTTCTCTGCTGGATAGATAAGAGAATTGGGGTACTCGGTTTCGACTATTCTCTTGAGAGTTGAGAAGGCAAAGGTTACTTGACTTCGCTCGCCTCCTCGAGGTTGTACTCCATGCATCGAGCTGGTTACTGGCCTTTGCATGCTCTTTGCTCACACTTCTGAAGCACTTGAAGTGTTTGCACTCTTTGCGTTGAGTTAGTTACTGTGATTCACCTTCTCAATGCCATCGAACTTCTGGAATGCAGGAAATTTTCACTCCAACTTCGAGTAATTCTCTCATAGGTTTGGTCGCCTTTGGGATTGTACCGTCTTCTCCATCAACCCTGTCACCTACTCCACTAAGTAGCAAAGGTACAGCACCATGTACTGCCTGCTTCGTTCCTTGGTTATGCACTCTTGTATGACCCGAAGTTCTTCACTTTCGGCTATCTTGATGAGAAGCATAGTGACACCGGTCTTACGAAGTTCTTCGGCCTCTGCCCTTCACCCTTGTCTCGGTACTTGGAGATTGCCTCTGCATTCTCCACCTCCTCGGCCCCTTTCACGACCAAGCGCTCTCCCTTCATGAGAGCAAGGGATCAATGACTTTCACGGAAGTCCCGCCGCTGCGGTACCATGGCGCTGCCATGCCCATGGCCCTACTATCCGTCGCCTCGCATCTGCATCCCTTTTCTTCGCAATCAGTAGATATGCCTCTGTGGCACTCCTCCGAGTCCACCTCCATTCTAACTGATGCTTGATTTTGGGTAGCTAAGTCCCTCTGGTCTCGTCGTCGCTTCCTCGCCCCTTTCGACCCCCTGCTTCAACACCTCTGTGTTCTCCAAGCAGTCCGTTTGGTCGATGGAAAGACAGATTGCAACTCCTATGCATGGCCTCCGCCATCACGTTGTAGGGTTTGCACCGATTCTGTTCTCCTTAGCTTCCTTGGTAGTAACGTTCGCTTACTCGACCTTGTCCTCTGACTTGCCGGGCTCCCTTAAGCGAATATGAGCTCTAGAGCAGTCCAACTCTCCAACTGCTTCGATCATACATCTGCATGATCAAGTCCCTCCAATGGAACTCATTGGTACTTGCATTCGAACTTTTCCCTTGGTGGAACCCAGCCCCCATATGCTGATGACCAAGGTTTTCATCCGATGCAAAATTCGATGCACGCCCGGAAGACCCGCCTCTGCGGTACCATAGCCTTCACTCCTTGAATCCATAGCCCTTCTTGCCATCATGTTGTTCACCAAAGTGGAGCTCCCAGTAGCTCCCGATCATACCTCCATATGATCTAGTCCCTCACGGGTCTAGATCATGTGTATCGCATTGCCACGAATTGTTCCACCATGATCCGCTGCACCATGTCGCCTCCTGGTGACATCTCCATTGTATTCTGATCCTTGTGGAATAAACTCGAATTGTGAACCCTCCATGTGTGGCCTCTGCCAATACATCGCAGGGTCTCTTCCACCTTCGATTTTGTTCGCTCCTTTGACAATCGACCTTCATCCACCCACTCTTGGGTCACACTTAGATGAAGCATCGCTCTAGGACAGTCCGTCGCCTAGTAGCTCCCGAAGTCCACCGACTTTACTGTAATTTGTGCACCATTGTCTGGATCCTGGGCCTCTGCCCCTACTAGCACAATCTCCGTTGCGCACCAGTTCCTTCATAGCAACTATAATGGCAACACTGTGGCATATTCTTCAAGAGTACCTGCCTCTGCGTCCTCTTGCCCCATGCTAAGGCCTTCTGAACCCAACTTCGCCTCCGCAAATTGAGTCGCCTTAGTTCCTCCATCAAATGCTTCTCTGGGATAAGGTGCATGTGCCCCGAAGCTCCTTTCGTCTTTGGCACCATGCAAGATGAGTCCGCTCCGTCAGAATGAAGGACCCATGGAACAACATGATCCTACTCTTGCCTCTGCAAGAGTTCATGTCCTTGACCTCTGTCTAAGGAAAGCACTGTGCCTCCGCACCATGTTCCAACTTCTATGCTGGCTCCCTTCATATGGCTTGGGTACTTCGTCAAGTTACACCCAAGTTGCTCCGCTCCTCGTTATTGCATTGAGTTGATGGTAGCCCTTGTGCTCACCATTCCACGGGTCAGCCCTCTCTTGAGTCCAATCTCCACATCGACTCCAAGTGTGCCTTTATTTAAGTTGCTTTGGGTCGCTCCCCCACTTGATCTCGTAATGCATCCACCAATGCATTCTCTCGAGCGAGATCATGCGACGACTCCTCGCCGCTTGCTCAGTCCATTGAGCTTCATGGAGTTATTGTTTGTTGAGGTACTCCTCCTCAACTTGTGAGGTCCGTCTCACATGATTCTCCCTCTAGAGAGCCGGGACTTATCCCTCCTGGATAACTATCCCATTGGAGCAACATCTCTCTTCGTTTCGGAGACCACCATCCCCTTGGACTACTCCGATCTGCTGAACAAACTATGCATTGTTCTGCCTCCTGCAAACGCACTTGCTAGATTGCGACTCCACGTCAATACAGCCCCCGCTGCACCACTCAAGGCCTAGCAACATGCTGAACTCGTTGCACACTTCAGCCTCCTACGGATGTATCCTTCCCATGCCGAAGAGAAAGTTTCAATGCTCCATGGCGCTGAGCTTCGGTCGCCTTGGGATGGCCACGAACATTCCATCGTCTGCATACAAGCCCATGCATGAGTACCAAATTCTTCGAGTTAGCAATTTCCCTCACCTTTGTGAGCTTTGCATAACTCTTTTGGTCGTTGAGCAACTCATTCTACCTTGCATGGTCTCATCCTTTACCAAGCGCCTCACTTGCCTTGAGCACCATCAAGTATAGTTGTAAACGTTGAGCCGTAGCTCAAACTCAGCCATCCAAACCTTTGTGCGCTCCGCATTCTTCCAAGCTTGCCTATTCTCGTGGTGCCTCTTGCGCGAAGGGTTGGCTATTCCTCTGAATGCCAATGTCAGATGCCCGCTCCTCCGAGCGACTCCTTTTCCAAACATCTCCATGCGCGTTTTCCCCCAAATGGTCGCGCGTGTGCTGACTGCCCTTAACGCAGCCCCGTTAGGTTCCCCACGTTTGCATGCTAAGTGTTTCTATGAGTGCTTGTCCCGCTCTGATACCATCTATCATGGACTTAGCTGGTATTGCCTAAGTCGTGCGGCACCCTTGCGTGTCCGTCTGCAAAGGTCAGCCTCCCCGAAGCCTCTCATTGTCCCTTAGGATCAACAAAAGAGAGAACAGGTTAGAGAGAACGCCTCAATCGGGATCCACAAGCAAACATCTTTGAAAAACACTTCATAGACAATGCAAATTACAAACAGACTTTACAAGCTCTGAACAGTTGCACAACAAAGGGTAAAATGATCCATTACAGACCGAAAATCTCTCGCACGTGTCCACATGACACAACCTTTATTTACAAGCCTAAAGAGGCCACCAACCCAACTAAAATGAGACTATTAAGCCTTCGACCGCCCCTCTACATACTGTACAAGGCATGAACATGCCAAAAGACACGGACATATATAAGCATTACATCAAACATCCTGTTTCGAAGTTTGTCCGTGACAAAGCGGTGCCACTGCTAGTCAGAGTCCAGCAATCGGGTTGGGCCTTGTATTCGGCCCAAACCATCCTAGCTCAAAGCCCAATTGGCCCCTAATAGAGTTGATGGGATTACCTCCTAAATCAAACTTTAATTATCGTTCTAACTATGATTAAGGCAAGCATGGTTCGGTACATCGATTCTTTCACTCAGTGATCCTCTAGCAAACTTCTCGACGAGTCTTCCAGCGAGCTTTCAGTGAACTCTCGACCAACTCTCGGCTAGTCTTCTGGCATGCTTTCGGCGATCTCCCGATGAGCTTTCGACGGGTCTTCGAGCGTTCTTTCGGTGATCGTACGATGAACTCTCGGCAAGCTCCCGGTATATCATTTGAGTCTTCGACTCTGACCCATCATCTTCTTTACGCCTTATTGCTATCATAGTTAATCCTGCACACTTATCTCAACACATGGATTAGATCAAATAATTTACCAATTGATTTTATCATCAAAATCTGAGATTCAATAATCTCTCTCTTTTTGATAATGACAACCAATTGGTGATGGAGTTAATCTTAACTCCCCCTATCTATATGCCATAATTGAGAAAATATACTCTTGAATTCAAGCATCAAATTGATAATTTAGACTTATTATGCACATCATGATTTACCAAATCTAAAGATGATTCCATGTATGATGTCAAGGCATGACATCCATTTTCAACATCAAAGTAAGCACTATGTTGCGTCATCAAACTCATCATTTTAAGAGATAACATGGGAATCAAAGTATAGAATTGTAATCATCAAAGTAAGTAGTATTTTAAGTTTAGAACAACAAGGTAAATAACATAGGATTACAACATCAAGGTAAGCAGAATAAAAGAAAGGAAACTATTTCTCCCCCTTTGTCATCAGCAAAAAGTCATAAATATTTATTCAAGTGGTGGCCAATCAAAGTGTCTAAACAGGATATTGAGTTATTGATGAATCTGCTGCAACTCAGTTAAAATTTGATCTTGGTGTTGTTCAAGTCGATCTTGACATTGTTCAAATCGATCCATCCGAGTCCCTATGTCATCGATATATGAGGGAGGTACTTGCTCTACTAGAGGTGATTCCTTAAAGGGACCAGTTGGAGGAGATTGATTACCCCTAAAAATTAGTGTTTTAGGTTCTGGTTCAGGTTAGAGGGGATCAGTCCTTCTAGGCAGTATAGTACATCTCATCCGTCGAAGTAGATTTCTATTTATGATACTGAATCTATCTAGTTTTATAACTTCTTCTTTGGGTGGAATGCCAATATCATTGGTATGGAGTAGTCTTATGATTAAGCTACCATATGGAAGCATCATGTTCTTTTTTGATAGTTCTATCATGTTTTGTTGGATTATGTAACCAAAAAAATTGTTATGTCCCTTTATAATCCAATACATGGTACCTAATTCCATTTGACTTACTTCATCATGATGATATTATTTTGGGAGAACGATACTTATCAGGATATGATGAAGTGGTGCTTAAAGGTAGTAAATGTTCATAGCTTTTTGGAAGAATCGTTAAGTTAAGATTACCAAAAATTGTTCCTAAGGCATCAACGTAAGTAGTCCCAACTATTTCTTCATCCCATTGTCCTATAAAATAACACCCTCTTTCTTTTACTAGAATTCCTATGATGTTGCAAATTGTTCTATCCGTAATGGATATATGATGTCCTAATAGATAAGTAAATATCTTTTCTTATTCATCTACATGTAAATTATTGTAAAATAGCCTAACAAGTCTAGGGTAGATAGGTTCACTTATTTGAATGATTGGGAGAATGTCTAGACTAGCAAACCATTGAATAGGTTCTAAATCACTTAATTCATTTAAATCAACATATTTACCCTTATGAACATGTCTAGATTCAATGGGAGAAAATTTTAGGGCATGTTGATTAGAATTGAAAAGTAGGGAGTCATAATTTTTATCTAATCTCCTCTTCCCTTTCTCCCTAGAAGATCTTCTAGAACCTGTTGAGACTACAATAATGAAGGCAAATAAGGAGCAAGAACAAATAATACAAAGGAGAATTAATTTGGTGTAGATATTACCTTAGTAGTTCTCCTTTTTGGTGATCTTTAAAAGAATGTTGGAGATTGATCCTTAATCTAGTTAGAAGTGGGGATTTTAAGTTGCTAGAGGGAGAGCAATGGGTTTGGAGCTATTTAGGAGTGCAAGATGAGTTGGGGTCGGTTCTACCGTCGACCCTAGCTTAGGGTTTATAAGGGGTAGGTTGCGGGCTGTGGCACCGCTAGTTGGGCAGTGCTACCGCCTGCCACCCGTGATAATTGTCGATGCTACTACCAGCTGGGCGGTGCTACCGCTTGCCACCCATGACAACTGGCAGTGCTACCGCCAGCTGGGCGGTTCCACTACCTACAGGCAGTGAGCACTACTCACAGAGTTGTGTGGGGGAAGGGGGGTGATATCAACCTTATCATGCACTGAGCACTGCTCGCATGTAACCACACAACCTTATCATGCAAGATTTTTATTGTTATGAACCACACAACCTTATCATGTAAACTTCACATCATAAGAAAAGAAAATTCGTATTGAAGATTGTACGTTCATGATTCATCATATAAAATGCATACCATACTCAAAGATTATATTGAACTCGTATTGTAAAATGCATACTATATGATTCATCATTTGTACGCAAACATCGTAAAAACTCATGGAAAAATGCATATGGTTCATTGCGCACACTATAAGATCATGATTCAGGTGAGTGATCAAGAAAATTTGAAAATAAAAATTTAACAGATTCATGCATTCGGACAGTTTAACATCCCTAATTCCCTTCTAATGAAATCAAATTTTTCTTCATTTAAGGGTTTTGTAAAGATATTGGTTAATTGATGTATCATATCAATAAACTCTAATATTACATCATAATTATTAATAAGATCTTATATGAAGTGATGCCTAATGTCAATGTGTTTAGTTCTAGAGTGTTGACTAGGATTTTTTGCTAAGTATATTGTACTAGTGTTATCACACTTTATAGATATGTTTTTCAGGTCAATTTCATAATCCTTTAAAGTGTTTTTCATCCATATAACTTGAGCACAGCATGCACCTGCAACTATGTACTCAGCTTCGGTTGTAGATAATGCAACCGAGTTTTGTTTCTTAGAAAACCAAGAAATGAGTGCGTGTCCTAAAAATTGACACGTTTCAGATGTTTTTTTTTATCTAAACTACATCCAACAAAATCCGCATTGATGTAACTAAGCAATTTAAAATTCTTAGATTTAGGATACCATAATCCTAGTTTAGGAGTTCCTTTTAGGTATCTAAATATCTTTTTAACAGCTTTTAAATGAGATTGCTTAGGATTGGATTGAAATCTAGCATAAAGTCCTATGCTAAACATGATATCCGGTCTAGTTGTGGTGAGGTAAAGCATACTACCTATCATACCCCTATAAGCTTTTTGATCAAAGCTTTCTCCATTTTCGTCAATGTCTAACTTAGTGGAAGTACTTATAGGAGTGTTGATAGCCTTTGAACTATCCATGTTAAATCTTTTTAGCAAGTTTAAAGCATATTTTGATTGATTAAGAAAAATATCATTGCTAAGTTATTTAATTTGTAAACCTAAAAAGAATGTTAGTTCCCCCATTAGACTCATTTCAAATTCTAGACTCATGCTTTTAGTAAATGATTCACATAAGGATTCATTTGTAGAACAAAAAATAATGTCATCAATATAAATTTGAACAATAAAAAAATTATTTTTAAAATTTTTAATAAACAATATAGTATCGACCTTACTTTTAGAGAAATTATTATAAATTAGAAATGAGCTAAGTCTCTTATACCAAGCACTTGGGGCTTGTTTCAATCCATAGAGAGCTTTAGTTAATTTAAACATATGATTAGGAAAATTATCATTCTCAAATCTAGGAGGTTGTTCAACATAAACTTCTTCGGAGATAAAGCCATTAAGAAAAGCACTTTTAACATCCATTTGAAATAACTTAATATTATTACTACTGGCATAGGCAAGAAGCATCCTTATGGCTTCTATTCGTGCCACAGGAGCGAAGGTTTCTTCATAATTGATACCTTCTTCTTGGTTAAAACCCTTGACCACTAATCTAGCCTTGTTTTTAACCATGATACCAAATTCATCTAGCTTGTTTCTAAAGACCCATTTAGTACCAATAACTAAATGGTCATTTGACCTTGGAACAAGCTTCCACACTTCATTTCTCTCAAATTGATTCAATTCTTCTTGCATTGCGATGATCCATGAATCATCTTTAATGGCTTCATCAATGCATTTAGGTTCAATTTGGGAGAAAAAAATAACGTTGGCACAAAAATTCTTAAGAGAAGAACAAGTTTGAACCCCTTTCGATGTGTCTCCTATAATTAGCTCCTTAGGATAAGCATCTACATACTTCCATTCCTTCGGTAAAAAAGGTTCGGAAGAATATGCATCCAAGTTGCTAGATGGAGAAAGAGATTCATTTAAATTCAAAGTATCAATTTTAAGATCATCATCAAAATCATTTTTCTTGACTTCGGAAATTTCATTAAAAACAACATGAATAGATTCTTCTGTAACTAAAGTTCTTTTATTGAAGATTCGAAAAACCTTTGAAATAAAAGAATAACCAAGAAAAAATCCTTTATTGGATTTTGCATCAAACTTTTCTAAGGTATCTTTCTCATTCAAAATAAAACATTTACACTAGAAAACTTTAAAGTATAAAACGTTGGGCTTTTTGTTGTTCCACAATTCATAAAGAGTTTTGGAAAATAATGGTCTTATTAGAACCCTATTCATAACATAGCATGCTGTATTTACGACTTCGGCCCAAAAATATTTGGGTAGGCTATGTTCGTTTAACATAGTTCTAGCTATTTCTTGTAAGTTTCTATTCTTTCTTTCTACTAGTCCATTTTGTTGAGGATTTCTTGGAGTAGAGAAGTTATGATCATATCTATTACACTCACAAAATTCTTGGAAATCACAGTTTTGAAATTCACCACTGTAATCACTTCGAATTGACGAAATCATAAAACCTTTTTCATTTTGAACAAGTTAGAAAACTTAGAGAAATACCTAAAGCAATCATTTTTGTGTGCTAAGAAGTAAAGTATATCTACTATAATCGTCAACAATAACAAAGACATATTTGCTACCTCGTCGGCTTGATATAGCAATTGGTCCAAACAAGTCCATATGTATCAATTGCAATGGTCTATAAGTGCTTATTTGATTCTTTGGTTTGAAACTACCTTTTATTTATTTTTCTAGTTGACATACATCACACACATTATTTTTAATGAACTTAATATGAGGAATTCCTCTCATAAGTTCTTTAGATGAGATTTTAGAGATTAGTTTTATGCTAGCATGACCTAATCTCCTATGCCAAAGCTAAGCATCATCATTCAAAACTAAAAAACACATTTCATTGCAAAGATCATTGATGTCAATAGTGTATACGTTATTTTATTTTAGCGCAATCATAGATGTGTTTTTGTATGGTTTTTTAATAATACAAGCATTAGATTCAAATTTAACAATATATCTTTTATCACACAATTGACTAATGCTCAAGAGGTTATGCTTTAAGCCATCAACCAACAACACATCTTCAATAAAAAGATTGGATTTGTTACCTATGGTTCCTTTACCAATAATTTTATCCTTGTTGTTATCTCCGAATGTGACATATCGTTCATCTAGGCTAGTGAGCTTAGAGAATTGAGATGGATCTCCAGTCATATACCTTGAACATCCACTATCAAGGTACCATCTCTTGCTCCTAGCTTGTGATGATATATTTTTCTACAAAAAAGGATGATTTTTAGGTACACATTTGACCTTGGGTGCCTCAAAAATCGATCTACATATCTTATCATGTTGCATTTAGTCATTTAAGGTTCTTTTAGGAACCCAAATCAATCTATGTGGACTAGATCTTTTAAGTGGACATTTATAGGTAGTATGTCTGAGTTTGCAACAAAAATTACATTTAGTATGAGGTGAAACATGCAAGGTCGGGCCTTTAACAAAGGTGGTTAGATTTTGGTGAGAGCTACTCACAAATATGATTCCACTTCTCCTATGATTATAACCCTTATTGGCAAGAATCATGTTTAAAGACTTGCTACCAACCTCAATTTTTTCTAAGGTTTCTTTGAGTAGTAAGTTTTCCTTTTTAAGAATTTTTAGTTCATCACATTTCATACAAGGAGTTAAACCACTATTATGCTCAACCTTTAATCTATCCAAATCATTAACAAGAGAAGCATGCTCTTTTTTTTAACAATTTATATTTTTTATTAATTAATTTACATTCATCAAACAAATCATGAAAAGCACTTAATAATCCATCAAAAGATAAATTTACATCAATTGAATTACTTACCTCATCTCCGATAGCCATTAGCGTATAGTGATCAACTTGCTCGGTGTTAGTTGACTCCTCTTCTTTGGATGTACTTGAGTCATCCCATGTTGCTTTGAGATCCTTCTTCTTTGGTTGCCTCTTCTTGGCTAGGAGACATTCGCTTTTGTAATGTCCCTAGCATATTACTTGATCTTTCTTATGTTCAAATTTATTTTTAGTGTCATTTTTAAATTTATTTATTTTTATGAATTTTATGAATTTTCTTGTTAAGAGTGCCAAATCTTCATCAAGGTCCTCATCACTTGAGTTTTCTTTCAAGTGGTCTTCTTGGGTTCTTAGTACCATATCCTTCATGTTCTTTGGAAGGGTGTCCTCAAACTCTTCATGAGCTTTACAAATCATCTCATAGGTTATTAGTGACCCAATTAGTTCTTCGAGAGGAAAATTATTTAGATCTTTGGCCTCTTGAATGACCGTTACTTTACTGTCCCAATTTTTTGGAAGGGATCTTAAAATTTTATTAACAAGTTCAAAATCCGAGAAACTTTTACCAAGTCCTTTTAGGCCATTGACGACATCCGTAAATCAGGTGTACATGTCTCCAATGGTCTCACTCGGTTTCATCTGAAACAACTTATAAGTGTATACTAAAAGATTAATTTTTAACTCATTCACTCTACTAGTGCCTTCATGAGTCACTTAGAGTGTATGCCAAATATCAAAAGTCGTTTCACAAATCGACACCCAATTAAACTCATTCTATCTAATGCATAAAATAAGGTATTCATAGCCTTAGTATTTAAAGTGAAAGTTTTCTTCTCCAACTCATTCCAATCGTTCATTAGAAGAGAAGACTTTTGAAAACCATTTTCGACAATGTTCCATAGCTTAAAATCCATTGAAATTAGGAAGATCTTCATTCTAGTCTTTCAATATGTGTAATTCATCCCATTGAATATTGGCGGATGTGTAATTGAATGACCCTCTTGGTTGCCAACGAATGCCATCTCTCTTGGGTTTTAAAACAAACGAGAGTGAACCTTGCTTTGATACTAATTGTTAGGATCAAAAGCGACACTAAGATTGGGGGGGGGGGGGGGGTGTGAATTAGTGCAACGAAAAATTCTTCGATTTCATAAAATAATTCGTATGTTTGATAGAAATCGATTTGGAAAGGTAGCAACTTGAAATATAAGAGAGTGTAAGTGTAGTGAAAGCAAGATGAGGAGGAGAAGCAACTTGCTATGAAATGAGTTGCAGTTTAAAGTAAATTGCTCAAAATGAAATGCAAACAAGAAGTTAGAGTGGTTCGGTCAATGTGACCTACATCCACTTTCGGATTCCTCCTCCGTCAAGGTCACTAGCGTCCACTAAAGGCTTTCCTTCAATAAGCGAAGGCCAACCATCTTTTACAATTCTTTTCTTCTTTTGTCGGGTTTAGGAGACAACCCTTACAACTTTCTCTCCTCTTTCTTGGATGATTACAAGGCTAAGAGAGGGAGGAGAAAAACTCTAGCACTTTTACACTTCAGTGATTCAAGATTATAATTACACTTTAGGTGTCCTTTCATGCAAAAAAGGGTGGGATATTTATATTAGGAAAAGAGTCGATACTAAGAGAGGGGGGGGGGGGGATGGGGTGAATTAGTGCAGCGGTAAAAATTACGTTGGTTCAAAACTTCATTGCGATTAAATCCGTTTCTTATAAAAAATCATTTCATAAAGGTATTAACTTTGAAAGCATATGGAAGAGCATATTAGATGTAAAGTATGTAAAGTGGTTTACAGTAAAGTAAATTGCACAAGAGAAACGTAAATCAGATTTTTATAGTGGTTTAGTCGTCGTGTGACCTACATCTACTTCGCCGATTCCTCTTCCGTCGAGGCTATTGGCATCCACTATTGGTCTTCTTTCAATAGGTGAAGAACAACTACCCTTTTACACCCCTCTTCTCCTTTTCACGGGTTTAGGAGACAACCTTTTACAACCCTCTTTTCCAAGGTATCCCTCTCACACGAACTCTCTCTAAGCTTTCAGAGGAGGGAACTCAACTTTCTAGGGTTTATAACTTTAGAATCATAGGATTTTTCTCAATATTTCTTGCTAATCTATGCAGGAATAGCTAGGGTATTTATAGGCCCCAAATGGATTTAAATTTGGAGCCCAAAATTCAAACCCCTAAAATTTCAGGGTACGTGCGATACCATCGCCTGCACTAGGCGGTACCACCGCCTGCAGCCTGACACTAGACGGTATCACCACCTAGACTGGCGGTACCACCGCCTAAGATAGTCTCAGAGATTGTGCCATGATGGTTTCACCTATTTGGTCACTGTTTGGACCTTTCTCTTGGCCAAACACAATTAAAACTTGGCCCAATTGTCCCCTAATTGGGTTGGCCCAATTCTAATCCCTATTATATGCTAACTATGAATTTTAAGATATTTACTAAGCTAAATAAAGTTCATAAGTCTAGATTTCTTCCGGTGAGCTTCCGGCAATCTTCCGACGAACTTCCGACGATCTCTCGGCATTGTTCTAGTTGACTCTCGACAAGCTCTTGGACTTCATGATAATCTTTTTGGCAAGTTTCGATGAGCTTCTTTGGCAATCTCCGGGACTTCTCGGTCAATTCCGATAAAACTTCTGACGAACGTTCGGACTTCCAACGAACTCTCGAACTCTCAACGAAATCGCATTCTTGACTTTGGGACTTTATTTTGCTTTATGCCTTGCTATTGTAGTTAATCTTGCATATGTAAAAACACACTTCGATCTAGACAATTATTACTAAGCATGAATCATGTTGTCCTGCATGTCATTGGTTCATTAACGCTTCGCTCGATTCTTCGACGCATCGTCCTCTCTTGTAGCCTATTGCCCAATCGGCTAGTTGACTTCCACAACTCCAATATCCTTGGCGTAATTTTTGCTCTTCTTAGCCCGATGCCCGAATCCATGGCTCGAAGCCTTTTGTCGATACATCATCCAATCCTCCGGTTAGATGTCCAATCTTTTGACATGTTCTATCAGCCCAACATGATTCTTCCTGCTTTAATTATTGCATCTTGATCGAAGCACCCTGCGTCACTCAAAATATAGATCAATTCATAAACACTTATCAATTGGTTTCATCATTAAAATCCGAGATTCAACAATCTCTCCCTTTTTGTTGATGACAACCAATTGATGACAGAGTTTAAACAAACTCCCCCTATCAATATGCTATATTTGATAGAGACCTTGAATTCAAAAATCCAAGCAACATGTTATCATAAACTTATGCATAACATCATACTTCTCCTCCTTTGTCATCAACAAAAAGGAAAAGTGCAACTAGCAAGTGTTTTTAGACATCCAAGTTCAAATCATTGCATAATAAATCTCAAGTTTTATTATCATTGCAAGCTAGCAAAAATTTTAAGTTTTACATCATGTAAGCTAGCAATATTTAAGATGTTCAAGAAGATAACTTTTGCTTCTTGAAATATGCAAGTTAGCAATATTTGATTCTCTTTTGATATAAGCAAGCTAACATATTTTTGCATCTTCTTGACTTGTGCAAGCTAACAAGTTTGCCTCCTTTCATGATGTGCATGCTAGAAATTCTTTCTCCCCCTTTGTCATTGGCAAAAAAAGAGGAATAACAAAATAATGGTACAATTCATCAATTTTTAAATTATGATAAAAATAAAGTATCATTCTTATTTCAATATATCATAATTGAGATAAACCTTGAATTTAAATTTAATCATGATTTTCATACATTATATGCAATACATCAAATACATCATCATAATAAAATCATAAGTATTGCATGCATCATTTTTGAATAAGCTAGCAACTTTACTTCCTAGAAAGTTTTTCTCCTTGCAATTTGTGAGCTAGCAAATTTTACACATGAAAGTTGGCAAAATTTTTTACATCTTTTGGGATGAGCAAGCTTTTTACTTCTTCTTGAAGTATGTAAGCTAGTAAAATTTCTCCCCCTTTGTCATTGTCCAAAAAGAAGGGAAGAAAATAATTTTATAATTTTTTTTCCTTTATAATAATTTTCAAATCATGACAAAGATAAATAACAAAGATGAAAAATCAAGTCATGAATGTCAAAACAATTTTTTTATCATAAATATTTCATCATTGCATATATCAATATCATAAGTTGAAGTATTGCATGCATAATTCCAAATCACCATTCATAATTATATCAATATTCTAGTCATTACTTCAATCATCAAAAAATTAAGTCATGAATGTCAAAATCATAGTATTGCATTCATTTATATCATCACATAAAGAATATCAAGAAGAACTTGGTGATGAGATATACTTCATGAATACAAGGAATTTTGCAATGCCAAAAAATCATATCATGAAGGATGAGATCATGTGAATATCAAAAGACATGATTCATTTTGACAAATCTCCTTTTAAATATTCAAAGAGAAATTTTAGGAGATCAAATAATAAAAAATATTCAAATGAAATTTTAAGTCATGAATTTTGAAAAATATATTTAAATGAAATTTTAAGTCATAAATTTCGAAAAAGGTATTCAAATAAAATTTTAAGTTATGAGTTTTGAAAAAAATATTCGCTTTAGTAAATCATAAAAGGAAATGTAGGAGAAAAATATTTCAATTCATGCAAAAGAAATCTTATGATTCATATAGAAAATCTCAAGTAATTCCAATAAACCAAGATCATGATTTTGATAAAACTCATTCAGATTCAAATCATCAAAATCATCAAAATCTCAACATTTCTTTTAAGAGATTCAAAATTACATAAATAATTTTATTGATCTCTTAGTAAAAAATTGATAAGGTAGGGATCGAGAAGTTTTCAAGAAAAATGCTTTCCTCTTTTTGTTTCAACTTATTGATTAATTTCATACATGCACTTTTCTTTTATGTCAATCCATAAATCATTCATTAACACTGAAAAAGAACATTCACAAGATCACAAAAATTATCATGCATAAGTTTGAAATATAAACTCGTTAAGTATGCTTTCAAGTTATCATTATATGTTCATTAAGATATATTTTTCTTTTTATGTATTTCATTTAAGTGATTGAATTCATATAAGCATGATCAAGTTTTTTTTTTTTTTCGTATGAAAACATATTTCATAGTTTAAAATCAAAAAGGTCACATTCATTATCGTAAAAATTGATAATCCATAAATTTCAAGAATCATCATGCATAAATTCGAAACATGAACTTAGTAAGCATGATATCAAATCATTACTTCAAATCAAATATGATTTCATTAATCATAGAGTATCTTTAATCAAAATCGAGAAACAATATGATTCATCTTGTTAGGTGTACAAGCATTAGATTTATATCTAACATTCTATTCCATTATTAAAACATCAAGCATGATTTCATAAGGTATTTTTAATCAAAATTATTTTGTTTGTTTATCATAAAACATACAATTTTCATGATTACTTTTAAAATCACTAGAAAGGTAAGCATGATCCAATTTTATTTTAAAATCACTTTTAAATTATTCATGTTAAATCATTTTAACAATTCTAATGTATATTTAGATTGGTTAAGAAATATACCATCACTAAGTTGATTGATTTGTAATCCCAAAAAGAAAGTTAATTCACCCATTAAACTCATTTCAAATTCGTGACTCATACATTTGGCAAATGATTCACATAGTAATTTATCCGAAGAACCAAAAATAATATCATCAACATAAATTTGCACAATAAGAAAATTGTTTTCAAAGTGTTTGATAAATAATGTAGTATCAACCTTGCCTTTGGTAAAATTATTTAAAATAAGAAAGGAATTAAGCCTTTTATACCAAGCTCTAGGAGCTTGTTTCAAGCCATAGAGAGCTTTAGTCAATTTGAATACATGATTAGGAAGAAAGAGTTTTCAAATCTGGGAGGTTGTTCGATATATACTTCTTCGAAAATAAAACCATTCAAGAAGGCACTTTTGACATCCATTTGAAATAGTTTAAAGTTATTACTACTAGCATAAGCAAGGAGCATCCTAATGGCTTCTAATCTTGCCATAGGAGCGAAGGTTTCTTCGTAGTCGATACCTTCTTCTTGGTTGAAACCTTTGGCCACTAATCTAGCCTTGTTTCTAACCACGATACCGCATTCGTCTTGCTTGTTTCTAAAGACCCATTTAGTATCAATGACTAAATGGTCACTAGGTCTAGGAACAAGCTTCCATACCTCATTCCTCTCAAATTGGTTCAATTCCTCTTGTATTGCAATGACCCAAAAATCATCTTTTAAGGCCTCATCAATACATTTTGGTTTGATTTTAGAAAGGAAGGCGGCTTTAGCACAAAAATTCTTGAAAGAAGAACGAGTTTGAACCCCTTTTGATGTATCTCCTATAATTAGCTCCTTTAGATGAGCATCCATATACTTCCATTCCTTGGGTAAGAAAATTTCAGAAGAAGATGCATCCAAGTTGCTATTTTGAGGAGGGGGTTCATTTAAATTCAAATTATCAAAACCAAGATCATCATCAAAATCATTTTTCTTTAAATTAGAAATTTTATTAAAAACTACATGAATAGACTCTTCTATAACTAAGGTTCTCTTGTTAAAAACACGAAAAGCCTTAGAAACGGAAGAGTAACCAAGAAAGATGCCTTCATCGGATTTAGCATCAAATTTTCCTAAGGCATCCTTTTCATTCAAAATAAAGTATTTGCAACCGAAAACTTTAAAATAAGAAACATTTGGTTTTTTGTTATTCCATAATTCATAGGGAGTTTTTGATGAAGACGGTCTTATTAGAACTCTATTCATGATGTAGCAAGCCGTATTCATGGCTTCTGCCCAAAAATACTTGGGTAGACTATGTTCATTTAATATAGTTCTTACCATTTCTTATAGGTTTCTATTTTTTCTTTCAACTACTCCATTTTGTTGAGGATTCCTTGGAGTGGAGAAGTTGTGATTGTATCCATTAACTTCACAAAGATTTTGGAAATTACGGTTTTGAAATTCGTCACTGCGATCACTCCGAATTGATGAAATCATGAAGCCTTTTTCATTTTGAGTGAGTTTACAAAATTTTGAGAAACACTTGAAATAATCACTTTTGTGAACTAAGAAATAGGTCCAAGTGTACCTAATATAGTCATCCATAATTACAAAAGCATATTTGCTTTCTCCTAGACTTGTTGTGTCAATTGGTCCAAATAAGTCCAAATGGATCAATTGTAATGGTCTAGTGGTGCTAATTTGATTTTTTGGTTTGAAACTAGTTTTTATTTGTTTACCTAGTTGATATGCATCGCATACTTTATCCTTAATAAACTTCATATTTGGAATCCCTCGTACTAATTCTCTAGATGAGATTTTAGATATTAGTTTCATGCTTGCATGGCCTAATTTCCTATGCCAAAGCCAAGCATCATCATTTAGAGCAGAGAAGCACATTTCATTCCTTAGTTCATCAAGGTTGATGGTATAGACATTATTTTGTTTTCATACAATCATATTATTGTTTGGTTTTTCAATAATACACATATTTGATTCAAATCTAACGATATAACCTTTATCGCATAATTGATTAATACTCAAGAGATTATGTTTCAATCCATCAACTAGTAATACATCATCAATAGAAAAACTTAATTTGTTACATATGGTTCCCTTACCAATGATTTTGCCTTTGTTGTTATCTCCGAAGGTAATATACCCTTCTTCTTTGCTAGTGAGCATAGAGAAATGAGATGAATCTCCAGTCATATGTCTTGAGCATCCACTATCGAGATACCATCTCTTGCTCCTAGCTTGTGGGTTTTTCTATAAAAGAGGATGATTTTTCGGTACCCATTTGATTTTGGGTGCCTCAAAAATTGATCCACTAATTTTGTTATTCATTACTGAATTTTTTATAGTTCCTTTAGGAACCCATATTAATTTATGTGGATTAATTTTCCTAAATGGACATTTGTAGGTAATATGTCCGAATTTGTAACAAAAGTTACATTTCATATAATATGAAACATGCAATGTAGGTCCTTTTATGAAAGTGGTAGGATTTTGATGTGATCCTTTTACAAATCCAATTCCACTTCTATTTACGACATGACCCTTGTTTGCAAGGATCATGTCTAATCCTTTGCTACTGACCTTATACTTATTTAAGGTTTCTTTAAGTAGCAAATTTTTATTTTTTATTGCTTCTAAATGCTTACACTTAGAGTATGGAGGAGTTTGAAGACTATCAAACTTATTTTGTAGTAAGACATGCTCTTTCTTTAAGATATTTAACTTCTTACTAATAATTCTACATTCATCAAATAATTCATGAAAAGCGATAGAGAGTTCTTGAATCGTCCCAAGTTGCTTAAAGCTTTCTTCTTCTTCGATTGCTTCTTCTTGGCTTGGGGGCATTCATTTTTTAAATGCCCCGGCTTCTTGCATTCATAGCATATCACTTGGTCCTTTTTATATTCAAATTTGTTCTTGGTGTTATTTTTAAATTTGTTCTTTCTTAAAAAAATTTTAAATTTTTGAGTCAAAAGTGCAATCTCATTTTCACTGTCCTCATCACTTGATGTTCCTTTCAAGTGATCTTCTTGTGATGTGAGTGTCATATCCTTCCTGTTCTTTGGAAGGGGGTTCTCGAGTTCATCATGATCTTGACACGTCATTTCGTAGGTCATTAGAGACCCAATAAGTTCTTCAAGAGGGAATGTTTTAAGATCCTTGGCCTCTTGAATGGTCGTAACTTTTGGATCCAACTTTTAGGAAGAGATCTTAAGATTTTATTTACTAGTTCAAAGTTAGAAAAATCTTTACCAAAAGCTTTGAGTCCATTGATGACATCCGTGAAACGGGTGTACATGTCTCCGATGGACTCACTTGGTTTCATTCGGAGAAGTTCATAAGAGTGCACAAGGATGTTGATTTTGGACTCTTTCACTCGGCTAGTGCCTTCATGAGTAACCTCAAGAGTTCTCCAAATATCAAAAGCCGAATCACAAATTGAAACACGATTAAACTCATTTTTGTCTAGTGCACAAAACAAGACATTCATAGCCTTTGCGTTTAAAGCAAAAACCTTCTTCTCCGATTCATTCCATTCACTCATCGGAAGAGAAGATTTTTGAAATCCGTTTTTGACAATAGTCCAAAGCTCGAAATCCATGGAAATGAGGAAGATCCTCATACGGGTCTTCCAATATGTGTAATCCGACCCATTAAACATAGGTGGACGTGTGATAGAATGACCCTCATGCATGCCGGAGTAAGCCATCTCTCTTGGGTATTAAACCAAATATGAGAGTGAGCCTCGCTCTGATACCAATTGTTAGGATCTGAGCGGCACTAAGAGGGGGGGGTGAATTAGTGCAGCGGATTAAAACTTGTAAGTTCAAAAATGATTCCGTAAAATGCAAGGAGATTTCGCTTTGATTGTAACTTGAGTAAAGTAAAAAAAAAAAAGGGAAATGATTGTAGAAAGATAAGTACTCACAGATTCAATGAACACACAAATTTAATGTGGTTCGGTTAAATGACCTACATCCACTTGCAAAGCCTTCTTCAATGAGGCTCCCAACTTCCACTAGCAAATCACTTTGAAGGGGAAGGACTAATACCCCTCTTACAACTTTTACAAGTGGTTCACACTCTTACAATCTTTTCAACAAGAAGGAAGGAGGTGAACACTCAAACAATTTAAAAACAAGACTTGCTAAGACTTTGCTAAGACTCTTATCTCAAACTATTGCTTTACAAAAGTTGTATTCTCTACTAAGAATTGAGGGGTATTTATAGGCCCCAAGAGGATTCAAATTTGGGCTCCAAATTTTGAATTCTCTTGGGTTTCCGAGACTGGCGGTGCCATCGCCTATCACTGGCGGTGCCATCGCCTATCGGTGGCGGTGCCACCACCTGTCAATGTCTATCAGACGGTGTACTGACGGTGCCACCGCTTGTTGGTGGTTGTGCCACCGCCAGATCTCGGGTGCTGGGCGGTGCCACCGCCTAGTCTGGTGGTGCCACCGCTTGACACTTCGGGCTCTGGGCGGTGCCACCGCCCAGTCCGACAGTTCCATCGCCCGTCCTTAAAGATCTCTGGTTGGGTTTCAAGTCTATCCCAAACCAGGTCACTTTTGGGCCCAATTAGCCCCTAACCAGGATATAGGATTGTCCCTTAATCCTAACCCTAATTACATGTGAACTATGTACCTAAAAACATAATCCTAAGCAAGTTTTTAACTGGCAAACGTCGAGTCTTATTCTGGCGAGCTTTCCTGCGATCTTCCGGTGGACTTCCGATACGCCCTCGGGTTTCTTCCGGCGGACTCCCAGTAGGCTCCCGATCTTGTGACGAATTCAATGAGTAGCCGAGCCTTCATAGTGATCTCTGCGAACCTCTGATAATCTCTTCGGTAGACTTCTAAAAGTTCTGACAAGTCTCCGATCTTTCTTGGTTGGTTCCGACAGCATCTCCGATGAATCTTCAGACTCTCAAACGTCCATTGAACTTGACTCCGGTATCCTTACTTTATGTTTTAGGCTCTCGTAGTTAACCCTACACACTTAACTTCAATAATATAGATTAGATCAATTAATCCATCAATTGATTTCATCTTCAAAATCTGAGATTCAACAATGAGGAGTTCAAGTTCACCATCACTTGAGCTTATGCTCAAGTGGTCTTCAATTGTTCTAAGTCTGAAATCCTTCTTGTTCTTTAGAAGGTGGTTCTCAAGTTCTTTACGTGCATTGTACGTTATTTCATAGGTCATCGAAGACTCTATAAGTTCTTCAATTGGAAAATGGTTTAAGTACTTTGATTCTTGGATTGTCATTATTTTTTAATCCCAATTTTTAGAAAGCAATCATAAAATCTTGTTAACGAGTTTAAAATTCAAAAAACTTCTACCAAGTGCTTTTAAACCATTGACGATATCCGTAAAATGGGTGTACATGTCTCCAATGGTTTTGCTTGGTTTCATATGAGATAATTCGAAATCGTGCATTAAAAGATTGACTTTAGAATCTTTTACTCTACTCGTGCCTTTGTGTATGATTTCGAGAGTGTGCTATATTTCGAAAGTCGTTTCGTAAATAGAAACCCGATTAAACTCAATTTTATCTAAAGCACAAAATAGAGCATTTATAGCTCTAGCATTTAAGGAAAAAGTATTCTTCTCCAAATCATTCCAATGGTTCATTGGAAGAGAAGACATTCGAAAACCACTTTCGATAATATTCCATAAATTCAAATCTAACGAAAGAAAGAAAACTCTCATTCGAGTTTTCCAATATATGTAGTCCGTCTCATTGAACAAGGGAGGACGAATGAGAGAGTGACCCTCTTGAAAGTCGAAAAGAGCCATTTCTCTTAGGTGTTAAACCAAATAAGAAATACGAGGCTATGATACTAATTGTTAGGAAAATAGTCGGCACTAAGAGGGGGGGGAGGGGGGGTAAATTAGTGCAGCGATAAAAATTACGTCGGTTCAAAACTTCATTACGATTAAATCCATTTCCGACAAAAAATCGTTTCGTAAAGGTATTAACTTTGAAAGAGTATGGAAGAGCATAGTAGATTTAAAGCAAGTAAAGTAGTTTATAATAAAGTAAATTGCATAAGAGAAACGCAAACCAGATTTTTATAGTGGTTCGGTCGTCGTGACTTACATCTACTTCGTCGATTCCTCTTCCGTCGAGGCTACCAGCATCCACTATTGGTCTTCTTTCAATGGGAGAAGACCAACTACCCTCTTACACCCCTCTTATCCTTTTCACAGGTTTAGGAGATAACCTTTTACAACCCTCTTTTATAAGATATCCTTCTCACACCTCCCTTAGAACTCTCTCTAAACTTTGGGAGGAGGGAATTTAACTTTCTAAGGTTTACAACTTTAGAATCACAGGATATTTCTCAATATTTTTTGCTAATCCATACAAGAATAGCTGGGGTGTTTATAGGCCCCAAATGGATTCAAATTTGGAGCCCAAAATTCAAACCCCTAAAATTTTAGGGTACGGACGGTACCATTGCTTGCAGCCTAACACTGGGCGGTACCACTGCCCAGACTGGCGGTACCACCACCCAGACAGTTTCGGAGACTGAGTCTGGGTGGTGCCTAGATAGGTAGTACCACCGCTTGACAGAGTCTCGAAGACTGTGCCATGATGGTTTCACCTATTTAGTCATTGTTTGGGCCTTTCTCTTGGCCAAACATAGCCCAAACTTGACCCAAATGTTTCCTAATTGGGTTGGCCTAATTCTAATCCCTATTATGTATTAACTATGAATTTTAAGATATTTACTAAGCTAAATAAAGTCCGTAAGTCTAGGTTTTTTTCGGTGAGCTTCTAACGAACTTTCGACGATCTCTCGGCAATGTTCTAGCGGACTCCCGGTAGGCTCCTGGACTTCATGATGATCTTCTTGGCAAGTTCCGACAAGCTTCTTTGGCAAGCTCTGGGACTTCTCGGTCAATTCCTATAGAACTTCTGATGAACTTCCAAATTTCCGACGAACTCTCGAACTCCCAACGAAATCACGTTCTTGACTCCGAGACTTCATTTTGCTTTATGCCTTGCTATCGTAGTTAATCCTACATATGTAAAAATGCACTTCGATCTAGACAATTATTACTAAGCATGAATCATATTATCCGGCATATCATTGGTCCATCGACGCTTCGTTCGATTCTTCAATGCATCATTCTTTCTTGTGGCCTATTGCCCAATCAGCTAGTTGACCTCCACAACTCCGATATCCTTAGTGTAATTTCTGCTCTTCTTAGCCCGATGCCCGAATCCATAGCCCGAAGCCTTCTGTCGATACGTCATCCTATTCTCTGGCTAGACATCCAATCTTCTGACATTTTCCATTGGCCCAACATGATTCTTCTTGCTTTAATTGTCGCATCCTGATCGAAGCATCCTACGTCACTCAAAATGTAGATCAATTCATAAACACTTATCAATTGGTTTCATCATCAAAATTCAAGATTCAACAATTTATAGTCCCCAATGGCTTCAAAAATGGAGCTAAAAAGTGTCTCATCCTAATTTTCCGGGGTACTGGCGGTACCACCGTCATTACTGGGTGGTACTACAACTTGCAGTCTGACGTTGGGTGGTACTACTACTTGACAGAGCTCGGAGACCGAGCTCTGGTGATACCACTGCTTGACTAGGGCGATACCACCGCTGTCAGCAATAATTGCTGGCGGTACCACTGCCCAGACCACTTGGGAGACTGGGTCTTCCAGGCGGTGCCACCGCTGGTCAAACTCTAACAACCGGGTTGGGCCTTGTATTTGGCCCAAACTATCCTAGCTTAGAGCCCAGTTGGCCCCTAACAGAGTTGATGAGATTACCTCCAAATCAAACTCTAATTATCATTCTAACTATGATTAAGGCAAGCATGGTCGAGTACATCGATTCTTTCACTCGTCGATCCTTTGGTGAACTTCTCGGCGTGTCTTCCGGTGAGCTTCCGGCGAACTCCTGACCAACTCTCGGCTAGTCTTCCAGCATGCTTCCGGCGATCTCCCGACGAGCTTTCGATGAGTCTTCCAACGTACTTCCGGTGATCTCACAATGAACTCTCGGTGAGCTCCTAGTATATCATCTGAGTCTTTGACTCCGGTCCATCACCTGACACACTATCACTGGGCAGTACCATTGCTTGACAGCCTCGAAGATCGAGTTTTTCGAGTTTTTCAACTCACAAGCGGTTCCACCACTTGTTCTAGTGGTGCCACTGTCAGACCCAACTTTTGAGTCACTGAATGAGCCTCATAATGAGCCTAAATCAATCCCACTTAAGGCCCAATTGGCCCCTAATTGAGTTAATATGGTTACACCAAAAGCTAACTCAATTATCCCCCTAAACTACATTAATCTTAGACAAATGATTACAAAGCATGAATTCTTTGTTCGGCATATCATTCGTTCATTCGGCGCTCGTCCGATCCTTCGACACATCGTCCTCTCATTTAGCATATTGCCCAATTGGTATGAGCCATCTATCGACATGTCGACCGATCCTCTGACATGTTCACTCTGGCCTAATGTCCGATTCCTCCTACTTTAATCAATTTACCTCTCCTTGATCGAACCTAGTCCTATGTTACTCATAATACAAATTAGGTCACAAACTCATCAATTGATTTCATCATCAAAATCCGAGATTCAACATTTATAGACCCCAATATCTCTATGATAGGGAGCTCTAACTCCATGACAACACTAATTTACTTACCCTGATTCCTTAATGCAACACTGATTGACTCTAGACCTCGAGCCAATAATAGAACAAAACTACTTTGTTTGAGCTACAATGGGATAAGTGGCTAACTTGATACTATTCCTATAGCCTTAGCTACTCTATGGGCTAAGCTAAGCATTCTGTAATCTTGATACGATGACACTCGAAGGAACTCCATGACAATAAGAATGAGATACGGTCAAAACTCACCACTCACCCCAAAACAATAATAAGCATTAGCACCCGCTCAAGTAAGCATTAGCAAGTTGAGGTCTAAGTACTTGAGTCTAATGTTCAGATGCTTAACTGAGTGATTAAGACGAGTATTGTTACTTCCTTAAGATTGTGCTAGTTTATTCTATAATTAAATAGCACTCAATTTAATTCTTTAGTTAAGTGAGTTTACCACTCCATGGGCTAAGCTAAGCTAAGCATTTTGTCTTCTTGTTTCTTGATATGACAACTTTCAATGGTACTCCAACCTGCACCTCAATTCATTTTCAAAACAAGCAATGCTCAATTAGGTTAATAAATTATGTCATAGATGCACTATCTTCTATTCTTTCTTTATAATTGAGAGTTAAGTTATCGTTAAGTGAGTAAGCAGTCGGGAGTTTGTTTACTTTATTCTATATGTATTTGTAGCTAGATTTAATTCTTAAAGGGTGCTAAGAGAAGAGGTTGTCCTAGAAAGTGAGTTTGAACAAGCAAACAACCATGGTGAGGTTACATTACTTGATTCTATATGTGGGTAGCTCTTTTCAACAAGCAAGAAAACAAGAACTAAAGCTTTCAAACAAGCAACAGAATAAGCAATAGAATAAACAAATATTATTATTGAACAAGCAAGGGAACAAACCCTTGTGTGCAGGGTCGTAAGTAACAACCGTTGTGCTAACATATGCAAAACGAGCAAGCAAGAAAATAAGCAAGGGCTTCTAGAACAAGTATGAAGTACAACACACTTCAGAACTTTGATTTTGAGTCGTTTAACCTTTGTTCAACTTGGAGAATAAATCCACTATTAAGGTACCCTATCAGTAGTTTCAATACATTTTCACCTAGAAATATAGACCTAAGAGTCATACTAAGATTAAGAGTAGTCACCCCTGTGCGTTAGTGAGAAAGTCGTTGTACCCTTGAGCGGGTGTATTAGAGAGTTTTGAAGTGAACTTTTAAGTAATAACTAAGGAAGCAAAACAAGCAATGGAAACAAGTAAACAAGCAATGGGTGCTAGTGAGTTTGCCGATGATGAAGAAAGAAATGCTACTTGAAATGCTACTTATTGAGAGAATAAGCTAATGCACCTGCAACAACAACTATATTTAGTTAAGCTAGATTAAATTCTTTCTTTCGAGTTAAGAGAACAAGCAATGGCTTTCGAATAAGCATCGCACTAGAAGAGTACTATAGATAGTCTAGGGTTCGGCTACCTATATGATAGTTTAAAGTAAATAGAACAAACAAGGGCTTCTAGAATTCTACTGAAGTACACAAGACACCACACTTCAAAGCTAGTACTTTCTTCTTCCCTTAACCACATAGTGCGCGTTCGGAACGAGCTTCTCTGGTAGACAACACTCGAAGGAACTACACTGAAGTACACCATGCTAGAAACATAATGCCATAATTAAGGTAAAGGTAATAAGTTGAGTTACTAACCTCCGGTGTTAGGCCCGCTAAGTACTGAAGTAGAGAACAAGCAAGGATAGTAATGAGCGAGTTGAGTTCACCATTTGAGACTTATATTCGATTCTTAAAGTAACAGAACACGATATTGTGCATTAGAGAGTTTGAACAAGCAAAGCAATGGTGCAAGAGCTTATTGGAGTTTTGGAGTTTTTTTACTCTATTCAAATATAGAATAGATACACTTCTCTTTGATTTAATTCTTAAAGCAACTCGGTTAATTCTGTAACATCTCTCCACGACAACACAAGAATTGGAACTCGTATTCTAATGTACTTTGTTTGAGCTAGAATGGTGATGACTTGGACCACTACAAGGGAAAGCCTTATTATTTGTTCTTCTAAAGTGCTTGATGAAGCTGTAAACCCTGATTTCGAATCATAACACCTATGTGAAACTCATCAAATGTGGAATCGGTAACCTTTCACCAAGGGCCTTTAACCTCAAACTAAAGAGCAACCAATGCCCATATGAGAGATTAAAATAAACAAGTAATGGAACAAGCGAGGTTAGGTTACTCAATTATATTAGTTGATAGCACTATTCAATGATTTTGCCGTTCTTCATTAGGGTCAAATTTAATTCAGCATCGATTTACTGACCTAACTATGCCTTGTATTTAATGTGCTCTCAGTCAAGTCTCAAATCTTATAGTAAAAGTCAAGTTGCGCTTCAATTCAACAAGCAAGAGTATGGTGGTACAAGAGAGGGAAAGTGAAGAGCTAAGCAGTGAGGTTACTCAATTTTATTAGTTGTGAACAAGCAAGGGGTAGATTGAAAGAACAAGAAACAAGGCAATAATGAAGTTCTTAAAATAGGGATAGCAGTGCCTAGGTAAGTTCTTAAAGTAAGAAGTGAGTTTTGGAGTTTGTTATTTGCCTCTATTCTAACCATTAAAGTAAACAAGCAAGGGAACTAATTTCAGTATTAGCAAGAGGGCATTGAAGCACTATGTTTAGTCTTTGAAGTAGAGAATAAGCAACGTTTTGCACTGGCAAGCTCATTCTGAAAGCTAAAGTGTGATAGTTTTGGTGATTTTGAGTTTAGATTAAGAAGTGATGTTAGGTTACTTGATTCTATTGTAGGAGTTCACTTGCACTCAATTCAACAAGTAAGTGCCTTCGAACAAGCTAAGTGGTAGAGTGAAATAATTTCTTATATCGTATGCTTACTAGATTCATCAACTCGGGGTGCTTAGCTGAGTTGTTAAAGTTTAGTTTCTCGATTCATTCAACAAGTAATAAGTGAGTTTGAAGCAAAGCAGTGAGATTATTTTCATTATAGATGTGGATAGTGCTATCAGTTAAATCTCGAATTTTGATGATAAATCAATTGATAAATTAATGATCTAATCCATATGTTAAGAAAAGTAATGTAGGACTAACTATGATTATGAAAAGGTAAAATAATTAAAGAAGAATCGAATATTAGGTCGGACTCAAAGATTGGGCATAAGGCCGGAAGAATCAGGATACACCAAAGGTTTGAATGATGCATTGGAAGCTCGTTGGGAGTTCACTGAAAGCTCGCCGGAAGATCACTGAGAGTGCGCTGGAAGTTCCGTCAGAGTTTAGATGAACAATTGACATGTTGGACAACTAGAATTACTTGTATTATAATTGTTTAGCTTTAATTATCATAGTTAGGATTTCAATTTGAGTTAGTTTTGAGAGAAATCGTACTAACTCAATTAGAGGCCAATTGGGCTCGAATTAGAACTGATTTGGGCTGGATGGATGGCTCATTCGGTGACCTAGTGCCACGTTATGTCACGGACAAACTTCTAAACAGGATGTTTGATGTAATACTTATGTATGTCCGTGTCTTTTGGTATGTTTATGCTTTGTACAACATGTAGAGGGACGACCGAAGGCTTAATAGTCCCATTTTAGTTAGGTTGGTGGCCGCTTTAGGCTTGTAAATAAAGGTTGTGTCATGAGGACACGTGTGAGAGATTTTCGGTCTATAATGGACCATTTTACCCTTTGTTGTGCAACTGTTCAGAGATTGTAAAAGTCTGTTAGTAATTTGCATTGTCTATAAAGTGTTTTTTAGATATGTTTGCTGGTGGATCCCGATTGAGGCTTTCTCTCTAACCCGTTCTCTTTTTTGTTGGTCCTAATGGAAAATGGGAGGCTTCGGGGAGGCTGACCTTTGCGGATGGACACGCAAGGGTGCCGCATGACTTTGGCAAAACCAACTAAGTCCGTGACAGATGGTATCAGAGCGGGACTAGCACTCATAGAAACACTTAGTATGTAAACGTGGGGGATCTAGCGGGGCTGCGTTGAGGGCAGTCAGCACACGCGCGACCGTTTAGGAGAAAACGGGCATGGAGATGTAGGGAAAAGGAGTCGCTCGGAGGAGCGGGCATCTAACATTGACATTTAGAGGAATGGCCAACCCTTCGCGCAAGAGGCATCACGAGAATAGGCAAGCTTGGAAGAATGTGGAGCACACAAAGGTTGGGATGACTGAGTTTGAGCTACGGCTCAGCGTTGACAACTATACTTGATGGTGCTCAAGACAAGCGAGGCGCTTGGTAAAAGGATGAGACCATGCAAGGTGGAATAAGTTGTTCAGTGACCAAAAGAGTTGTGCAAAGCTCACAGAGGTGAGGGGAATTGCTAACTCAAAGAATTTGGTACTCATGCATGGGCTTGTATGCGGATGATGGAATGTTCGCGGCCATCCCAAGGCGACCGAAACTCGACGCCATGGAGCATTGAAACTTTCTCTTTGGCATATGAAGGATACGTCCATAGGAGGTCAAAGGGTGCAACGAGTTCAGCATATTGCTAGGCCTTGAGTGGTGCAGCGGGGGCTGTATTGACGTGGAGTCACAATCTAGCAAGTGCGTTTGCAGGAGGCAGAACAATGCACAGTTTGTTCAACAGATCGGAGTAGTCCAAGAGGATGGTGGTCTCCGAAACGAAGAGAGATGTTGCTCCAACGGGACAGTTATTCAGGAGGGATAAGTCTCGGCTCTCGAGAGAGAGAATTATGTGGGACGAACCTCACATGTTGAGGAGGAGTACCTCAATAAACAACAACTCCACGAAGTTTAATGGACTGAGCAAGCGGCGAGGAGTTGTTGCATGATCTCACTCGAGAGAATGCATTGGTAGATGCATTGCGAGATCAAGTGGGGGAGTGACCCAAAGCAATACAAGTGAAGGCACACTTGGAGTCGATATGGAGATCGGACTCAAGGGAGGGCTGACTCATGGAATGGTGGGCGCGAGGGCCACCATCAACTCAATGCAAAAATGAGGAGCGGAGCAACTTGGGTGTAACTTGGTGAAGTACCCAAGCCGCATGAAGGGAGCCAGCATAGAAGATGGAACATGGAGCAGAGGCATAGTGCTTTCCTTGGACAGAGGTCAAGGGCATGAACTCTTGCAGAGGCAAGAGCAGGATCATGTTGTTCCATGGGTCATTCATTCTGACGGAGCGGACTCATCTTGCATGGTGCCAAAGACGAAGGGAGCTTTTGGGCACATGCACCTTATCTCGGAGGAGCATTTGATGGAGGAACTAAGGTGACTCAAATTGTGGAGGCGAAGTTTGGTTCAGAAGGCCTTAGCACGGGGCAAGAGGACGCAGAGGCAGGTACTCTTGAAGAATATGCCACAGTGTTGCCATTTAGGTTGCCATGAAGGAAACGGTGCACAGTGGAGATTGTGCTGGTAGGGGCAGAGGCCCAGGATCCAGAGAATGGTGCACTAATTACAGTGAAGTCGGTGGACTTTGGGAGCTACTAGGCGACGGACTATCCTAGAGCGGTGCTTCATCTAGGTGTGACCCAAGAGTGGGTGGATGAAGGTCGATTGCCAAAGGAACAAACAAAATCGAAGGTGGAAGAGACCTTGCGATATATTGGCAAAGGCCACACATGGAGGGTTCACAATTCGAGTTCATCCCACAAGGATCAAAATGCAATAGAGATGTCACCAGGAGGTGACATAGTGCAGCGGATCGTGGTGGAACAGTTCGTGATAATGCGACACACACGATCTAGTCCCGTGAGGGACTAGATCATACGGAGGTATGATCGGGAGCTACTGGAAGCTCCACTTCGGTGAATAACCCGACGGCAAGAAGGGCTATGGATTCAAGAAGTAAAGGCCATGGTACCACAGAGGCAGGTCTTCCATGCGTGCATCGAATTTTGCATCGGATGAAAGCCTTGGTCATCAGCATATGGGGGTTGTGTTCCACTAAGGGAAAAGTTCGAATGTAAGTACCAGTGACTCCCATGGGAGGGACTTGATCATACAGAGGTATGATCGAAGCAGTTGGAGTGTTGGACTGCTCCAGAGCTCATATTCGCTTAAGGGAGCCCGGCATGTCAGAGGACAAGGTCGAGTAAGCGAACGTTGCTACCAAGGAAGCTAAGGAGAACAGAATCGGTGCAAACCCTATAATGCGATGGTAGAGGCCATGCATGGGAGTTGCAGTTTGTCTTTCCATCGACCAAAGAGAGCTGCTTGGAGAACACAGAGGTGTTGAAGCAGGGGGTCGGAAGGGGCGAGAAAGCGATGATGAGTCCAGAGGGACTTAGCTACCCAAAATCAAGCATCAGTTAGAATGGAGGTGGACTTAGAGGAGTGCCACAGAGACATATCTACTGATCGTGAAGAAAAGGGATGCAGATGCGAGGCGACGGATAGTAGGGCCATGGGCATGGCAGCGCCATGGTACCTCAGAGGCGGAACTTCTGTGAAAGTCATGGATCCCTTGCTCTCATGGAGGGAGAGTGCTTGGTCATGAAAGGGGCCGAGGAGGTGGAGCATGCAGAGGCAAACTCCAAGTACCGAGACAAGGCTGAAGGGTAGAGGCTAAGGAACTTTGTAAGACCGGTGTCAATGAGCTTCTCATCAAGATAGCCGAAAGGGAAGGACTTCGGGTCATGCAAGAGTGCACAAGTAAGGAACGAAGTAGGCAGTACACGGTGCTGTACCTTTGCTACTCAATGGAGTATGTGACAGGGTTGATGGAGAAGACGGTACAATCCCATAGGCGACCAAACCTATGAGAGAATTACTCCAAATTGGGGTGAAAACTTCTTGCATTCTAGAAGTTCGATGGCATTGAGAAGGTGAATCACAGTAACTAACTCAACGCAAGGAGTGCAAACACTTCAAGTGCTTCAGAAGTGTGAGCAAAGAGCAGGCGAAGGCCAATAACTAGCTCGATGCATGGAGTACAACCTCGAGGAGGCAGGCGAAGTCAAGTAACCTTTGCCTTCTCAACCCTTAAGAGAATGGGTGAAACTGAGTACCCCAATTCTCTTATCTATCCAGCAGAGGAGCTCTGCACAAGTTCAAAGACCCTTCGAAGATAATGGAAGACAATAGTTGTTAAATCCTCACCAACGGTGATCAGTGCTACTGAGAGTAAACTGTCCGTTTCATTTCCCAATGAAATGCCAATCGAAAGCGGAAATGATGCGAACCTACTTGGATGTGACAACTAAGTGAAAGAAGAGTCAATGAGTAAATTTTATGGAGGAAGGACCCAATATTTCAGAAGTTTGCGAGACGATGCTCGTTAAAGCTCGAACAAGCATCCACCCAATTCAAGCAGCATGAGGCATTTGAGAGACTGACGCAGTAAGGATGGTCTTTTCCTTCATCTTGAGGATCCGCAGGAACCAACAGGGATCAACACAACTCAGCCAACCCCACACTAGAGTCAGAGTCATTGGCGAGTTGAAGCAGCATGACGGATTAAAGGTTCGACTACTCAAAAACAACAGCGGAGAGCACCTGGGAGCCAAGAGGCGCAGTGGAGCTGGAGCAGAAGATTGAAGACTCAGCAAAGGCGAGGAATTGCAGTGTCGACAAAGGCTTCGACGAGGACGTCGAAGGAATAAGTGGGGGAGAATGTCATGGACAAACTTCTAAACAGGATGTTTTATGTAATACTTATGTATGTCCGTGTCTTTTGGTATGTTCATGCTTTGTACAATATGTAGAGGGACGATCGAAGGCTTAATAGTCCCATTTTAGTTAGGTTGGTGGCCGCTTTAGGCTTGTAAATAAAGGTTATGTCATGAGGACACGTGTGAGAGATTTTCGATCTATAGTGGACCATTTTATCCTTTGTTGTGCAATTGTTCAGAGTTTGTAAAAGTCTGTTTGTAATTTACATTGTCTATAAAGTATTTTTCGGAGATGTTTGCTTGTGGATCCTGATTGAGGCTCTCTCTCTAACTCGTTCTCTCTTTTGTTGGTCCTAAGGGACAATGGGAGGCTTCGGGGAGGCTGACCTTTACGGATGGACACACAAGGGTGCCGCACGACTTAGGCAAAACCAGCTAAGTCCGTGACAGTTAGGTGATGGCACCACTAGAGCTGGTGGTGGAACCACTTGAGCCTCGGCCTCCTAAGTAGTCTAGGCGGTGGTACCGCTCAAATTGGGTGGTGGTATCGTCGGTAGTTAATGCTCCAAGCGATGGTACCGCCTTGTCAGGTGATGGTGCTGCCAGAGCCCAGTCTCTAAGGCTTTGTTAAGTGATTGTATCGCCTAGATTGAATGATGGTACCACCTAATGTCAAAGAGTAATGGCGGTGGTATTGCCCAATACTAGCGGTGGTACTGTTAGTACCCCAAGAACATGGGATGAGACATTTTTTAGTTCCGTTTTTAAAGTTATTTAGGGTCTATAAATACCTCTCTCATCCCTATTTAGCACATACAATATCTTGAATGAAAATTAATATAAAACATTGTTATAATTCCTAAAAGTTCGCTTTCTATGGCTCTAAGTTTTGATTTCAGTTTGAGAGAAGGGTGAGTGAATTGTAAAGGTTATCTCCTAAACCTATGAAAGCAAGAAAAGGGTTATAAGAGGGTAGTTGGTCTTCACCCTTTAAAAGAAGACTGTTAGTGGACATTAGTGGCCTCAGTGGAGGAGGAATCGGGAGTGGACGTAGGTCACAATGACCGAACTACTATAAATTTGGTGTGCATCTTCTTTCTGCTCTTTATTACTATTATTTTCCTACTTTAACTACTTATTATGTTTACTCTAAGTCAAGCACACTTTGATATCATTTTTGATACGGTTTCATCGAATCAAGCTTTTTCAAATCATTGAAGCTTTTCTAATCGACATCGTTTTCCTAAAAGCACTAATTCAGCCCTCATAGTGTCGATTTTGATCCTAATAGTTGGTATCAGTGCCAAGATTTTTCTCGTTTGGTTTAACACCCAAGAGAAATAACTTTTACTAGCAATCAAGAGGGTCTTTTTATCACTAGTCCTATTATGTTCAATAGGACAAACTGCACGTATTGGAAAACTAGAATGAAAATTTTCTTGCTTTCTATGGATTTTGATTTATGGAATATTATTAAAAGCAGTTTTGAAAAGTCTTCCAAACTAATAAATGAATTGAATGATTTGGAAAAGAAGACTTTCTCTTTGAATGCTAAAGTGATGAACACTTTGTTTTACGCTCTTGATAAAAATAAATTTAATCGGATTTCTATATGCAAAACGACACATGAGATTTGACACACACTCGAAGTCACACATGAAGGCACAAGTAGGGTTAAAGAGTCAATAATTAATCTTTTGGTTCATAGTTATCAGTTGTTTCATATGAAACTAAACGAGACTATTAAAGACATGTACACTCATTTTACGGATGTCATCAATGGTCTAAAAGCACTTGGTAAAAGTTTTTCTAATTTTGAACTTGTTAATAAAATACTAAGATCCCTTCTAAAAAGTTGGGATCCTAAAGTAATAACAATATAAGAAGTAAAGGATTTAAATAATTTTTCGCTCAAAGAACTTATTGGGTCTTCGATGACCTACGAAATTGTTGAATCTCGTATTTTGATAATGAAACCAATTAATAAGTGTTTATGATTTGATCTGCGTTTTGAGTGATGTGGGATGCTTCGATCAGGGAGAGACATTTAAAGCAGGAAGAATCATGTTGGGCCGGAGAAACATGTTAGAAGAGTGGATGTCACACCGAAGGATCGATCGACGTATTGATAGAAGGCTTCAGGTCATGAGTTCAGGCATCGGGCCAAGAAGAGCATATATTATGCCAATGATATCGAAGTTACAAAGGTCAACTGGCTGCAAGAGAGGACGATGCGCCGAAGAATCAGACGAAGTGTCGATGGACCAATGATATGCCGAATAACATGATTCATACTTAGTAATAATTGTCTAGATCGAAGTGTGTTTTACGTTTGCAGGATTAACTATGATAGCAAGACATAAAGCAAAATGAAGTCCCGGAGTCAAGAATGCGATTTCGTTGGGAGTTAGAGAGTTTGTTGGAAGTCCGGACGTTCGTCGGAATTGATCAAGAAGTCCAGAAGCTTGCCGGGAGTCTACTGGAATATTGCTGAGAGTTCATCAGAAGTTCGTCGGAAGATCACTAGAAGAAACTAGACTTACGGACTTGTTTAGCTTAATAAATGTCTTAGAATTCGTAGTTAGCACATAATTGGGATTAGAATTGGGTCAACCCAATTAGGGGCTTGTTGGGCCCATGTATGAATTATGTTGGGCCCAATCAAAAGGCCTAAATAGTGACCCAAGAGGTGGCACCGTCATGGCACAGTCTCCTAGACTATTTCAAGGGGTGGTACCGTCGGTCTCAGTGGTGATACCGACCAAACACAGTCTCCGATAGGCTACAGGCGATGGCACCACCCAAATTGGGCGGTGGTACTACCCAATGGCAGGGTGTCAAGCGGTGGCACCACCCCTATCAGGCAGTGGTACCACCTAGTGTTTGATTGACACTAACGGTGGTACCACCCAACATAGGCAATGGTACCGCCCGTACCCAGGAAACCCGGGATGAGATATTTTTATGCTCCAAGTTTGAATCAACTTGAGGCCTATAAATACTCCTCTCATCCATAGTTAAGACAAACAAGCACAGAGAATTTAAAAAGGGAAAAATGTTATAGTAATCTCTTGTGAGAATCCTCCTCTTCTAGTCTAAGTGTTCGAATAGTTTAAGAGAGGAGTGAGTGCTTGTAAATATTGTCTCCTAAACTTGTGAAAAGGAGAAGAGGGGTGTAAGAAGGAGGTTAATCTTTGCCTATTAAAGAAAGATTGATAGTGGATGCCGGTGGCCTCGACGGAAGAGGAATCGGCAGAGTGGATGTAGGTCACGACGATCGAACCACTATAAAAATCTAGTTTGTATTTTCTTCTTGCAATTTACTTTTATAGCAAACTGTTTTTCCTCCTTACTGTGCTTTTACTATTCCTGCACTTACGAATAAGCATTGAATTTCAAGTTATCTTCTGAATTTGGTTTTTATTGTATGAAACATTTTTAGAACCGATGATTTTACTGCTGCACTAATTCACACCCCCCCCCTTAGTGCCGACTCATTTCTAACAGAAATGACATGTATTATATATGATGAACTTGAGAACAACCTTCTGAAGAATAGGAAGGACTTGGCACTTAAAACCAAAGAATACCATTTGGGAAAAAACTCAAGTGATGACGATGATGATAATGACTTAGCATTTCTTACAAGAAAGTTTAAAAAATTCTTATAAAGGAAGAAAACAAAACAAGACACTAAGAACAAAAGTGAACTAAAAAATGACCAAATAATTTGCTATGATTGTAAAAAAGCTAAGGCACTTCAAAAATTAATGTCCCCAAGTGTAGAAGAAGCTATAAAAGAAAAAGAAAGCACTTAAAGCTATTTGGGACAACTCAAAAGCATCCAAAGACGAGGAGCCTACCAATAAAGAAGAAGTTACAAATTACACATTACTAGTATTTGGCAATGAGGTATGTAACTCAAATGAATCTTCTTCTTACGATGAATTATTCAATACCTTTAATGATTTGTTTGATAATTTTAAATTAGTTAGTAAAAAGTAAAAATTATTAAAAAAGGAGCATGCTTCTCTTATTAGTGAATTTGATAAATTAAAAAATAAGCATGATGATAGTATATTAGCTCCTTGCACTAAGTGTGAAGAGATAGATTCACTTAAGAAAGAAAATATTTTACTATAAGAAATATTAGAAAATTTTAAAATAGGTAATAAATCTCTAAACATGATCCTTGCTAATAAGGGTCATGTTTATAGAAAGGAAGGAATTGGTTTTATGAGTAACACTCAACAAAAGTCAACTATCTTTGTTAACGGATCTACATTACATGTCTCACATAAAGATAAATATAATTTTTGTGGCAAATATAGATAGTATGCTTATAGATATTCTTTTAAAAAGTATAATCCACACAAATTAGTTTGGGTTCCCAAAGGAACCTTAAATAACTCAACGTCAATAGTTAAAAATAAGTAAATCTATTAATGAGCGGTCCAAAGTTAAATGAGTACCTAAAAGAAAACCCTCTTTCTTGTAGATATGTCTACAACCAAAAGCTAAGAACAAGAGATGGTACCTTGATAGGAACCATAGGTAATAAGTCAAACCTTTTAATTGAAGATGTGTTATTAGTACATGGTTTAAAACATAATCTACTAAGCATTAATCAATTATGTGATAAAGGATATAACATTAAATTTGAATCCAATGCCTATATAATTGAAATACTATACAAAAATAGATCTATTATTCCCTTAAAAAATAATAAATGTGTATACTATCGATATTGATGATTTTTATGACGAAACATGCTTTTCGGCTTTAAACGATGATGTATTGCTTTGGCATAGGAGACTAAGTCATGTTAGCATGAAATTAATCTTATAAATTTCTACTAGAGAACTAGTAAGAGGAATACCTAGCATCAATTTTGTCAAAGACAAAGTGCTAGTCATAGGTGCCCTACAAGCAAATCACGTGAGTGATTGCACATTTGACTTGACACATAGTATTTTTCTTATTATTATTATTTAGTATTTTATCACTTTATATTTCCTATTGCTTGAATATATTATGATGTCCATGGATCTATGCAATGGGAATCGGATTGTGATGAAATCACGATAACTAGACCGATTCGTATTTAAACACAGACCCTAAATAATCTTGGTTATAGGTTACTCGAGAGGAACATCGAGATAATTGGACAGATTGGTGTAGTATATACCCATCCATATGATGGATGTAGTTGGTCTCATAACTGCTCATGTGGGGACACTAGGGATATAGTATAGGTGCTCATTTGGAGAATGAGTTCATTGATTAATCCGCTTACGGAATGCTAGATGGTTGATGATGCCTTATTGTTAGACAACAATTCCATAGTCCTAGTGGTATATCCGGTCTATAGACTTGGGACATCAAGAATGTCCTATATGAGTACCTCTTTGATACTAGACTTATAGGTCTAGAGGTTCCAAATCTAGCACAACCGATCATCAAGAGTGGTAGTAAATCTTACGAGGACTATTGAGTGTCGATAGAGAATCATCCACTCTCAGTATCATAAGAGAAATATCCCATGCATTCTTGCTCAAACAAATCTCTGGTCAGGGTCATTCGAATCGAGAGAGAAAAAGTTCTTCGGGAGAATCTGATTATAACAAGGCTTAAGTAGAAACTGTATGGGTCTGATAGCACCATGCCTGGTATACAATCTCTAGGATATTAGATGGATGAGGGACTATAAGTATATGATAACTGAGTGAATTATTATGGAGATAATAATTCACTAAGCTAGAAGGAGTTCTGACAGGCATGACTTATGGCCAACTCAATATTGGGCCTAAAAAGTTACACATATATGGTAGACATTGTGATGATTAGAGGCTCAGGTATGAGATATCCGTTGGAGCCCCTATCTTATTGGATATCAAATAAGCCCCTGAATTATTGGATCCTATGGATGAGATCCAATAAGAGTCAATGAGAGATTATTGGATAGAGATCCACTAATCTAAGAGACTTGGGTAGTTGGATGGTGATCCAATACCCAACAGGGCAGGATCTATTAGAGTTTTATTGATAGGGGACCTATATAAATAGGAGGGAACTAATGGTTCATATGCTAGAGCCACTATGGTTTACCATCTCCTATTCTTCTCCCCTTCTCCTCCTCGGATAGTAGGCCTGGAGATTTAAGGAGAATCATCATAGCTTTATTGTGTAGATCACCGCTAGAGAGGATAATGCTTGACCCTCTCCTAGAGATTTGTAGGGATTCATGGATATACGATCTCCCTAGGTAACATAATCTATCTCACACGTGGCTTTTAAGTTTCGCGAGTTTTTTCTTTTTACGCACCAATCTTCGTATAACGATAAACACATCTTTGAGAAATTTGAGGATTTTGTTTTATGTTCTTCCACTACGCATGTGATGTCGCCCCTTAGATTTCCCTATATAAAATTTGTGATGCATGCTAACTAAGTAAACAAATAAAAAGTAACTTTAAATCTAAAAATCAAATAAGCACATCTAGACCACTATAATTAATTTATATGAATTTATTTGGACCAATTGATATAACTAGTCTAAGAGGTAATAAATACGCTTTTGTAATAGTTGATTATTATAATAGATATACTTAGACATTCTTCTTGGCACATAAAAGTAATTGCTTTAAATATTTTTTAAAATTTTGTAAACTAATTCAAAATGAAAAGGATTTTATGATTTTTTTCTATTTGAAGTGATCGTGGAAGTGAATTACGAAACCATGTTTTTTAAAATTTTTATGATTTAAATGGGTATAACTATAATTTCTCCACTTCAAGAAACCCACAACAAAATAGAGTAGTTGAAAGAAAAAATAGGAGCTTATAAGAAATGACAAGAACCGTGTTAAACAAATATAGCTTACCCAAATATTTTTGGGTAGAAGCCATTAACACGACATGCTATGTCATGAATAGGGTTCTTATAAGACCATTACTTTTCAAAACTCCCTATGAATTGTGAAATAATAAAAGACCCAATATCTCATATTTCAAAGTTTTTGGTTGTAAATACTTTATTTTAAATGAAAATGATGCTTTAAGAAAATTTGATGTAAAATCCAATAAAGGTATCATTCTTGGATATTCTTCCGTTTCTAAAGTTTTTTTATGTTTTTAATAAAATATCTTTAGTTATTGAGAAATCCATCCATGTTATTTTTAATGAGGTTTCTAAAATTAAGAAAAATAAATTTGATTTTGATAATTTAAATTTGAATGAAAACTCTCCTCCGAAAAGTAACTTTGATGCATCTTTTACCAAAGAATCCTTACCTAAAGAATTGAAGTATATAGATGTTCATCCTAAGGAGCTAATCATTGGAGATACATCAAAAGGTATTCAAACTCATTCTTCTTTTAAAAAATTTTATGTAAATGTGACTTTTTTGTCTCAAATTGAATCAAAATACATTGACATGCTCTAAAAGATGAATTATGGGTCTTTGCAATGCATGAGGAGTAAAATCAATTTGAGAGAAATGAGATGTGAAAGTTTGTTCCTAGACCTAGTGACCATTTAGTAATTGATACTAAATGGGGCTTTAGAAACAAGTAAGATGAACTTGGTATCATGATTAAAAACAAGGCTAGATTAGTTGCCAAAGGTTTCAACCAAGAAAAAAGTATCGATTATGTAGAAACCTTGGCTCCTATGGCTAGACTTGAAACCATAAAGATTCTCCTTGCCTATGCTAGCTATAATAATTTTAAGTTATTTCAAATAAATGTTAAAAGTGCTTTTCTTAATGACTTTATTTTCGAATAAGTTTATGTTGGACAATCATCCGGATTTGAGAATGTTATTTTTATGAATCATGTTTTGAAGTTGTTTAAGTCTCTTTATAGTTTGAAACAAGCCCTAAGGGCTTGATATGAGAGACTTAGTTCCTTTCTAATTAAGAATAATTTTTTGAAAGATAAGGTTGATACCACATTGTTTATTAAATATTTTAAAAATAATTTTCTTATAGTTCAAATTTATGTTGATGATATCTTTTTCGGTTCTTCAAGTGAGTCATTATGTAAATCTTTTACTAATAGTATGAGCCAAGAATTCGAAACGAGTTTAATGGGTGAATTAATTTTTTTCCTAAGTTTACAAATCAAACAATTTAGTGGTGAAACTTTTGTTAGTCAAACTATGTATACTCTAGATCTATTAAAATGATTTAATATGGATAGTGCTAAAGCTATTAATACACCAATGGGCACTTCCATAAAGATATATATGGGCTATGATGGAGAAAATTTTGATCAAAAGACTTATAGGGGTATGATAGGTAGTTTACTATACCTCACAACAACTAGACCGGACATTATGTTTAGTATTGGACTTTATACTAGATTTTAATCTAATCCTAAACAATCTCATTATAAAGCAGTTTAGAGGATTTTTAGATCTTTAAGAGGAACCCCTAATATAGGATTATGGTATCCAATAACAAAAAATTTTGAATTAATTACATATGCTGATGCTGATTTTGTTAGATGTAGAAAAGATAGAAAAAGCACATTTATAACATGTCAACTCCTAGGCCATGCACTTGTCTCTTGGTCTTCCAAGAAACAAAATTCGATTGTATTATCTACAATCAAAGTTGAATATATAGCGGCAAGTGCATGTTGTACTCAAGTTATTTGGATGAAAAACACTTTAAAAGATTATGAAATTTACCTGAAAAACATCCCTATAAAATGGGATAAAATTAGTGCAATATGTTTTTTAAAAAATCTCATTCAACACTCTAGAACTAAACATATTGATATTAGGCATCATTTTATTAGAGATCATGTTAATAATCATGATATATATTTAGAATTTATTGATACAAAACATCAATTAGCTGATATTTTTATAAAACAATTGAATAAAGAATAATTTAATTTTATTAAAAGAGAATTAGGTATGTTAAATCTTTTGAATGCATGAGTTCCTCTTATACCTTTTCTGAATTTCTCATTTTTTTTATAACTTTAGTTTTCTTTTAAATCGATATCTTTTCCTTTATTCCTTCTTCTTGCAATTCACAAAAGAAGAGATTTGATTTATGGATTTTTGGCATAATTGATCTTTTATGTGATGATCATTTCCATATGAATCCTTCCTCTTTCTATTTACGAAAGTAGAAATTTTATTCATAGACTTTTGGTATACTTGATCTTTTATGTGATGATTATTTCCTTGAATCCTTCCTCCTTCTTACGAAAGTAGAAAATTTATTCATGGACTTTTGGTATACTTGATCTTTTATGAGATGATCATTTCCATATGAATCCTTCCTTTTTCTATTTATGAAAGTAGAACCTTGATTCATGGACTTGCGGTACTTATGACTTGATGTGATGAATGAATTCCTCCCTTCTTCTTCTTCTTCTTTTTTTTTATGACAAAGGGGAGAAAGAAACTTGCTAGCATCTCAAGAAACACAAAAATACTATTGAAAGAGGATAGAAGATACAAATTATGGAAGAAGCCGTTTTTATTAGTATGTCTCCTTTCCTATTTATACAGTTTAGGAGGGAGGATTTCTCTCAATAGATTAGAGGATTTCCCTCAATAGAGTAGAGAGATTTTCTCATATAGTTAGGAAAATCTTATCTATTATCACGCCCCGGCAAGATGGTGCTCCTATCAAGGACACTAATCTTGGATTTGATGTAATGCAAAAAGTTAACGAGCGAGAGGCTTCGTGAGTAAGTCGGCTAACTGATAAGCCTAATGAACATGAGAAACTCGTAGTTGACGGCGAACAACTTGATCTCGCATAAAGTGAAAGTCGATAGCAATATGTTTCGTGTGGGAGTGGAACATCGGATTAGCGCACAGATAGGTAGCTTCAATATTATCACAATATATTGTAGGGGTGGAGTTGATGTTGAGTTTCTTGAGCAGATTCGCGACCCAATTGAGTTCTACAGTGGTAGTAGCAATGGCATGGCATTCAGCTTCGGTTGTAGACCGTGCAAGTGTCTTTTGTTTCTTAGAACTCCAACTGATTTGATTAGCGCTAAGGAAGACAATATACCCTGATGTGGATATTCTATCATTAAAGTTGTCTGCCCAATCAGCATCGATAAAAGCATGAAGCTAAAGTGGAGAGTGTTTACGAAGAAAGAGACCATGATTGAGGGTCCCCTTAAGATATCATAGGATTCGTTTGATCGTAGACCAGTGCATAGTAGACAGCCTCTGCATAAACTGTGATAATTTATTGACTACAAATGAGATGTCGGGATGGGTAAAGCTAAGTACTATAGGGAACCAATGACTTGTCGGTATTGAGTGAGTTTCGTAGCAGGAGTTTCATCATATAATTTGAGAGAGCCACTAGTAAAGAGAGGAGTTGTAACCATATTTGCGTCCTATATGTTTGTTTTGGATAATAAATCCTGAATGTATTTTCTTTGTGACAGAAAGAGACTGGAAGATGTGAATGTAGCCTCTACACCCAAAAAGTAGTTCAAAGATCCTAGATCTTTGAGCAAGAATCGATGTGTCATCTATTTGATGAATGCTTGGATTTATATGGGGTTGTTGCCTATGACAATGATGTCATCCACATATACTAAAATATATATTGTGTCACCATGGTGTTGTCGTAAAAATAACGAGGAATTAGATTTGGAGTTGAGAAAGTCAATTGAAGTCAGAAAAGAGCCAAGTTCAGTGTACCAAGTTCTTAGAGTCTGACGAAGTCGATAAATAGCTTTTTGAAGTTTGCAAACATGCCTTGGATACTGAGGATGAGTGAAACCAGGAGGTTGTTACATAAAAACATCTTCAGTTAGAATCCCTTGTAAAAAGATATTATTAACGTCTAAATGTTGTAATTGCTAGCCCTTAGTGGTAACCACAGGATAAGTCTGCTTGTAGTGGGCTTAACAATAGGACTAAATGTCTTAGAGAAATCAACTCCAGGTCTTTGATGAAATCCTTTGGTGACGAGGCGTACCTTATATCGGGCAACAGAGCCATCGAGGTTCCGCTTAATTCAAAAAACCCACTTACACCTGATGATGTTTTGTGTATGATGAAAGGGTACTAGATCCCATGTTGAGTTATGGAGGGCATTATATTCCTCACACATGGCGGTATGTCAATGCAGAAATTTTTAGGCTTGAGTGAAGGTGGTAGGTTCAACATTAGTGGATGAGGAATCCATGATACATGTAGATCAAGGACTTGACGTGGTTTAAAAATACCACTTTTGGAACGAGTAGTCATAGGATGGTTGGAGACTACGGGATCGTGAGGTTATGTTATTGGAAGAAGCGGTTGAGAGTCATTGACACAGGCCAGGTTAGGTGGAGGTACATCAGGGTCACTTGGCCAAGAAGGAGATAAAGATAACGGTTGTGATTCTGAATTAATTACCCCAATATTTAGAGAAGAAAGAAGAGGAGTAGGAATGGAGGGAATGGGCAATTGTTGAACTGGAAGAGTGGAATTGTGTGGATCACGAGAGGAGGTACTAGACGATGTCATGGAAGGCTCATTTGGTTGGATCAAAGGTATACTCCGGTGAGGAATGGTTAATGAGGTGGTCTGCATGGTAGGATAGGTAAGGTTTTGAAAAGGAAAGACAAACTCAACAAAAATAACGTGACGCGATATAAAAACTTTGTGAGTGTGGAGATTATAGCAGCGAAAAGCATTAGGTTCATGAGAGTAACCTATAAAGATGCAAGGATTAGATTGTGATGTTAACTTATGAGAGGCATAGCAATGCAACCATGGATAACATAGACAACAAAATACTTTGAGTTTATGAAGGTTTGGGGGTTTGTAAAATAGTGTGTCAAAGGGGGACTAGTATTATAGGACTAGCATAGGCATTCTATTAATAAGGTAGACGGTGGTTTGAAAGGCTATTGTCCAAAAGTTTGAAGGCATGGAGGCCTGATGGAGAAGTGTGAGCCTAGTTTCTACTATATGCTGATGTTTGCATTCGGCGAAGCCAACAAATTGAGGAGTATGCAGGGGAGACTTGAAGTGTTGGATACCACAAGTTGAGAGATAGGACGCCAGGGCTTGATATTCATTGCCACCATTAGAGTAAATCGTTTTGATGGTAGACTGAAAGTGATTTTCGACCAACTTTCGAAAAGTAAGAAAGATGGTTGAAATGTTAGATTTATGGTGAAGAGGATATAACCATGTGTACTTAGTGAAGTGATCGACAAAAATGACATAAAATTAGAATTTATCAAAAGACAGGATTGGGGCAGGGCCCCAAACATCTGTATAATTAATTTCAAATGGTTTAGAGGAGGAAATGGAAGATGAGCCAAAGGACTGTCGATGACTTTTATTACTAAGACATACATTACAATGTGTTATAGAACTATACGATTTAAAAATAGGAAGAGAGAACCAAGAAAGTAATTTCTATTGAATAAGGGACAAGGGATGACCAAGACGATGATGCCAAACATCAATTGGAGCCACAACGGAAGAATGAATAGTGGGCTGGGTTATTTATAGAGTTGACGACCATTCATAAATGTTGCCTCTATTCGGGCCCTAGACTAAGGATGCCCCCGTGCTCAAGTACTTAATAAGAAAGGAATCAAGAAAGAATTCAATTGAAGTATTGTTATGTTTACAAAATTGAGAAACAAAAATGAGGTTACGTTTAATATTAGGGGCACATAAAACATCATCGAGTGTAAACATGGTAGTATTAGAAGTAAGCGTTGTAGAACCAGTATGAGTTATAGGAAGGCCTTTACCATCACCGATGATGATATCTTCATCGCCACCATAGAGATTATAGAGAGATAAATTCTGAAGATAAGAGGCGATGTTATGAGAGGCGCTAGAATCCACAATCCAGTTGGGCTAGCTAGTCGTCGGAGTAGTGAGAAGATTTGCCTGAGGCTAGTTTGACGGAGTAGGAAGGCAGGGTAGAGACCGACAAACTTTAATGGAGTGTCCGATTTTATCACACAACTGGCAGATGACCCATCGTTGTTGGCTTGGAGGGGTAGGATGCCAAGGCAGATGAGTATTGGAGTTGCCACTTTGTGAGAAGTTCTGATTAGAAGGATAAGGGGGGTGTTGCATGGGACCCATAGGATCAAGAATACCTTTGGTGATGTTCGGAGGGTACTAAGTGTTCTTCCTCTTAGACTTATGACTGACTTAAGCTATGATAGTCGGTCCGGGCAGTTGGTCCGCACACTTTAAATATATCTCATAGTTAGTCAACTTATTATAGTGTTCTTCAAAGGAGACTAGTGAGTCGCATGCCCGAATTGCAACCGCCAATTCCTTATAGTCATCTCCAAGACCATTTAGGGTATGGATGATAATCTCCTCGTCACATAGGGAATGGACCTATCAAAGCTAAGTTATCGATGATAACTTTAATATATTGTAGATAATCAGTGGTAGTACTTCTCTCTTTAAAAGCTAAGTCACCATTAGCTTGGACAGAAGGTTGTGCTTGTGAGTACGCAAATGATTCGCCAAGGTAGTTTGCAGTTTAGACCACACTTTGACGGTAGTCCCACATGAAGATATCAATGGAGCGATAGATCTAGCAACTGAGGCTTAAATGGCTTGGAGGATAAGATGATCTTGACGCAGCCATAATTTGTGAGCTAGATTTGGTACTGGACTGGGTTCTTCGAGGATGTTGATCATGGCTGGCGGACAATTGAAGGAGTCGTCAACATAGCTGAGCAAGTCGTATCCAAATAAGAGATTAAAAAATTGAGCCCGCCCGGATGCATAATTGCTACCCTTTGATAACTTGAAAGGGATTAGCATGGCAACATTGACGGAGATAAGCCCTGTGGGAGAAGTACTATGAGACCCTGTAGAAATAGTAGCTGGAATATCAAAAGAAAATAAAGAAGACATCCCAGACATTTTTATTATTTTTTTGTTTCTTTTGTTTTCACTGAAGAGTGATCTTTACAGAAAAGGAGGAGGCTTGTGAGAAGAGCTACTACAGAGGAGGGAGGGAGGAGGCTTGTGAGAAGAGCTATTGTGGCTACTGCTGCTGCAGAGAAATATGCAGCGGGGTGGAGAAATCTACAACAAGGGAGAAATATGCAGCGAGGTGGAGAAATCACAGTCAATGAAGAGGGCCCAGTCACGGTAACCAGCGAGGTAAGGAGAGCCCATGATGGTCGCCCACTAATTCTTTCCGTCGAGCGACCAAGGAGACGCCCGACAAAGTCGTGGGCCACACGGTAGTGTTTGGCCGCCGCCTCCATCGCCGCCTAGTACTCATTGGGCCAGTGTCAGGTTCTACCACTCGTCTGAGTGGGTGGTGCTCGGGAAGCCGACGGAGGTGCCGCAACCAGTGAAGAAGAACTCGGTGCTCTCGGTGAGGCCACGTTTGTGCCGATAGAGACCAACTGAGCAGAGATCGGATTGGCGAATGGGGAAGCGGGTCTGGCGAGGAAGCTGGTTCACTTCATCAGTGCATTCCTGCTGGAGGCACCAAGACTATAGCTCTGAAACCATGTTGAAAGAGGATAGAAGATACAAATTATGGAAGAAGTCATTTTCATTAGCATGTCCCCTTTCCTATTTATACAATTTAAGAGGGAAGATTTTCCTCAATAAATTAGAGGATTTCCCTCAACAAAGTAGAGAGATTTCCTCATATAGTTAGGAAACTCTTATCTGTTATCAAATACTAGCTTGCACATCTCAAGAAGAACCAAAAGTGCTTGCAAATCTAAAGAGAAGTGCTCACTTGCCCATTTCAAGAAGCAAAAGTTACTATCTTGCGCATCTCAATATTGAATCTTGGATTTTGATGATGAAATCAATTGATGAATTAATGATCTAATCCATGTGTTAAGATAAGTGATGTGGGACTAACTATGATCGTGAAAAAAATAAAATAATTAAAGAAGAATCGAATGTTTGGCTAGAATCAATGATTGGGCATCAAGCCAGATGAATCAAGGAATACACCAAAGGATCAGACAATGTAATGAAAGCTCACGGGAAGTTCACTAGGAGTTCACTGAAAGGTCACTGGATGTTCACCGGGAGTTTGTCACAAGCTCGTCGGAAGATCGTTAGGAGTTCATTGGAAGTTCACTAAGAGTTCACTTGAACAATTGACATGCCATACAACTTAAATTGCTTGTATCGTAATTGTTTTAGCCTTAACTATCATAGTTAGGACTTTAATTTGAGTTAGTTTTGGGAGAAATCCTACTAACTTAAATAGGGGCCAACTAGGCCCAAAACATGACTAAATTAGACTAGTTAGATGATCCATTCAGCCACTCGAGTTATGTCAAGCGGTGGCACTGTCCAGACTAGGCGGTTGAACCGCATAAGGCTCAGCCTCTTAGGTGGTCTGGGCAATGGTACCACCCAGACTAAGCGAGGGTACCGTCGGCCATTAATCCTTGTAGGCAGTGGTACCGCCCAAACAAGCAGTGGTACTGCTAGAGCCCAGTCTTCAAGGCTTTATTAGGTGGTAATACCACTCAAACTGAGTAGTGGTACTACTAGTACAAGGTGTGTTAGGCGGTAGTACCACCCAGTACTTATGGTAGTACCGCTAGTATCCTGAAAACCTGGGATAAGATATTTTTTGGCTCCATTTTATAAACCATTAGGGCCTATAAATACCTCTCTTTCCTGCATGAAAGAGCATGGAAGTGTGAATAGAAATCTTGAGATTTTGGGTTGTAAAAGTATTGAAAAAGTACTAAGTGCCCTCCTCCTCCTTTAACTTTGTGATCATTTAAGAGAGGTGTGAGGCATGTAAAGGTAGTCTCCTAAACCTATGAAAAGGAGAAAGAGTTGTAAGAGGGTAGTTGGTCTTCGCACATTGAAGAAAAACCATTAGTGGACATCGGTGGCCTCAACGGAGGAGGAATCGGAAGTGGACGTAGGTTATGATGATTAAACCACTATAAAATTGGTGTGCCTTCTCTTCTTTGCTATTTACTTACTTGCAACTACTTTACATCTTCATCACTCTCCTACAAACATATTTAAGCTTAAACATCTTTCCGATATGGTTTTATCATACAAATTTTCACGATCGGCGTAGTTCTCCAAAAGCACTAATTTACCCCCCTCTCTTAGTGTTGACTTGATCCTAACACTCAAAAGTTACTATTTTGCTCAACTTCACTTGCTAGCTTGCATGTTCTAAAGTAATATAAAACTTGCATACATGGCCCAAATATTTGTTGATCGTTTCTCCTTTTTGTTGATGACAAAGGGGAAGAAATAATAAATGTTCGGTATCATGAAATGATGAATGGTATCATGCCCAAAATAATGTTAATTTTGATATCATGCATGAAGTGATAAATGGTTAATTTTTTTATATTTTAGTATCATATATATTATACCCAAAATGATGTTAATTTTGGTATTATGCATGAAATAATAAATTTTTTAGTATTATATATGCTATGCCCAAAGTAATGTTGATTTATTTTTGGTATCATGCATGAAGCGATGATGAATTGTAATGTTTTGAAGTTGTGCATATTATATTTTGATAATTTAAAACTATAATGATACATAATGTATGAAATTTTGATATGATATATTGCATTTGATCACTATGATCAAAATCGTTTTACTTGAATTTAAAGGTTATGATTCCTTTTGAATACAAGTTTGCCTTATCTCAATATGACATATAGATTGGGGGAGTTAAGGTTAAGTCCATTATCAATTGGTTGTCATCATTAAAAAGGGAAAGATTATTAAATCTCATATTTTGATGTTGAAATCAATTGATGAATTAATGATCTAATCCATTTGTTGAGAAAAGTGATGCAGGACTAACTATGATTGTGAAAAGGAAAAATAATTAAAGAAGAATCGAATGTTGGGCCGAAGTCAGAGATCGGGTATCGGGCTGAAAAAGTTGGGGGATATGCCGAAGGTTCGGACGATGTGTCGAAAGCTCGCCAGGAGTTCACCGGGAGTTCGCTGAAAGCTCACCCGAAGATTGCTAGGAGTACGCTAAAAGTTTTGCCGGGAGGTCAAATGAATAATTGATGTGCTGAACAACTAGGATTGCTTGCATTGTAATTGTTTAGCCTTGATTATCATAGTTAGTTTTGGGAGAAATCCTACTAACTCAATTAGGAGCCAATTGGGCCCGAATTAGGACTAATTTGGGCCAAATGGATGACTCATTCAATGATCTAGTGCCACGTCAAGCGATGGTACCTGTTCAGAAATTTACTGGTCATCATCTTATGCATAGCAGAAAACAAAAAAATAAAACTAGATTTTCTAAAGTTAAGTACTAGGTCGTTGTGCAATGATTGGTGCGCGATAAAACCGAAAAACTTCACGTATCGTGTTAGAACTATTACTTGGGAGATCATATATCCCCGAAATTTTTAGATCCAATGAATTAGATAAAGGAGCATTCGCGTACTCCTCTCTAGCAGTGATCCATATGGCAGATGCGACGACGATGCTCCTCAAATCACTATGGGATCTCCCTCTCCACACACACCGCAAGGCTACCAGAGCCAAGCCAGAGTAAAGGAGGCTAAGGAGAATAAGAGGGTAACCACCAATAGCTCTAGCCTATAAACTATGAAGTTCCTCCTATTTATAGAGGTGCAAGCAGCTTAACCCTTAATGAATCCTATCTACATTAGATCTCTATCCAATTATCCATTTGGATCTCTATCCAACTATCTAGTTGGATCTCATCCACTTATCCAATTAGATCTTATCCAATTGGATCTTATCTACAGGATCCAAACTAGGGCTATGCTGATATCTTATACCTACACCTCTACTCGTCGTAACATCCACCATATGCGTGTGACCCTCTAGGCTCAATACTGACCTGACCATAAGTCGATCCTATCAGAACTCCTTCTACTATAGTAAATTATTATCTCCATAATAATTCACTTGACTCATCGACTATAATCGTACTAGGCTACTACGCCATAGTCCTCAAATGGTACTGGGGGATCTAATCTATCGGACCTATCTGTCCATAGTTACCATGTGTCTGTAGTCCCTCATCTATCTAATATCCTAGAGACCATATATTGGGCATGATAACATCAGGCTCATAAGGAATCTTATCCAAGTCTAGTTCTAATCGGATTCTCCCAGAGGACTCCTCTCTCAATCCGAACAACCCTAGCCATGGATTTAGTCTAAGTGAGCATATAAGAGATATTCCTCTCACAATATTGAGAGTGGATGATCCTTTGTTGACATATAATTGCCTTCTTAAGGTTGGTTACCATTCCCGAGAACTAGTTGTACTAGATCTGGAACTTTCAAACTTGTAAGTTCGGCGTCAAAGAATGATATACTCAAACAAGACTTCTTTAGTGTCTCAAGTCTAAGGACTAGTCAAACAATTAGGATTATGGAATCGTTGTCTAATGTCAGGTATCATTAACCATCCAGCATTCGGGATGCAGATCAATCAGTGAACTCATTCTCCAATGAGTACCTATACTATACCTCTTGTGTCCCCACACAAGCGACTATGAGACTAGCTACCTCCTTTATATAGACGAGTAGATAACAAACCAGCCTATCCGGTTATCTCTATGTCTTTCTCGAGTAACCTATAATGATCTGATTCCCATTGCATAAATCCAAGGACATCACAATATACATCCAGATAATATGTGATAAAATATTAGTAATAATAAGCAAAGAGATTGTCGCAGCATGTCACAGGTGTCATCACTTACGTGATTAGCTTATAGGGCACCTATAATTAACAATCTTCCACTTGACCTAAAGCCAATCACCTACGTGTCTGATTCTCATCAGACCTCTGTGATGCTTAAATACAATCTAAGACAATGGCTTTGTTAGTAGATCTGCAATATTATCTTCGGATGGAACTCTTGGCACTACTACATCTCCATGGGTTATGATCTCTCTGATTAGGTGGAACTTTCTCAGGACACTTATGATGAGGCCTGAGTTCTTTTGCTTGAGGAATCGCCCCATTATTGTCGTAATATATGGGAATTGATTTTTCATTGTCCGATACAACTCCTAGATCAATGATGAACTTCTTCATTCGTACCTTCTCTTTTGCTGCTTCTGTCGTAGCAATGTATTTCGCCTCTATGGTCGAGTCAACAATAGTATCTTGCTTGGAACTCTTCCAGCTCACTGTTGCCTCATTCAGGGTGAACACATATCCTGAATTTGACTTACAATCATCGACATCAGATTGGAAACTTGAGTCCATGTAGCCCTCAACCTGGAGGCTACCTCCTTCCTATACTAGTAAAAAATCATTAGTCCTTCTCAAGTACTTAAGGATGTACTTTATTGTTTTCCAATGTTCTGGATCTACTTGATACCTGCTCGTGACACTCAGAACATGTGTTATATCAGGCCTGGTATATAGTATAGCATACATGATAGACCCTATTGTAGAGGCATAGGGTTTCCTATCCATATTTGTTCTTTCTTTAGGAGTTTTTGGGGACATTCTCCAAGAAAGTGAAATTTCATGTCTCATTGGTATGAGACATCTCTTAGAATTTTCTATGCCAAACCTTTTGACATTGGTGTCTATATACCTGGACTAAGACAATCCAAGCATCATCTTGAATCTATCTCTATAGATCCAAATCTCCAAAATATAGGATGCTTCCCCTAAGTCCTTCATAGAGAAGTGTCTAGATAGCCAAGCCTTTATTGTGAAGAGCTTTCCTACATTATTCCTAATGATTAGGATATCATCCACATATAACACCAAGAAGTTGATAACGCTCCCATTTACCTTCCTATACATATAGGGCTCATCTTTGTTCTTAACGAAATCATAAGATTTGATCGCCTTATTAAATCTTATGTTCCAACTTTGGGAAGCATGATTTAGTCCATAAATGGACTTAAGCAGTCTGCACATCTTATCTGGACTTTGCTTAGATATGAATCCTTTTAGTTGTATTATATATACCTCCTCCTCGAGGTTGCCATTGAGGAATGTAGTTTTTACGTCCATTTGGCATATCTCATAATCATAATATACTACAATAGCTAATAGAATTTAGATGGATTTCAACATAGCTACGAGTACGAAAGTTTCATCATAGTCAACACCTTGTTTTTGATAATACCCCTTAGCCACTACCCTTGCCTTATAGGTCTCAACATTTTTATCTACTCTGATATTCTTCTTGAAGATCTATTTGCAGCCGATGGGTATAATACCCTTAGGTGCATCAATAAGGTTTCAAACCTTGTTGGAGTACATGGATTCCATCTTAGAATTCATGACTTCTTACCACTTCTCAAAGTCTATTCTCATAGTAGCCTCCTCGTAGGTCTGAGGATCAGCATCCTGAGTGTCATCTCCACTGATATATCCTACATATCTCTCAGGAGGATATGACATTCTACCAGACCTGCGCAAAGTTGGAACTTGTGTGTCAGGTACCTGAACAGGCTCGGTCTCCAGAATGGTGCCTAAGCTAGGTTCTTTATCCTCACTCAATTCTATCATGCTCTCACTATCTCCACTAAGAATGTGTTCATTCTCAAGGAATATTACTTTATTGGCAATAAAGACATTTCGATCCTTGGGGTGATAAAAATAATACCCACAAGTTTCCTTGGGGTATCCCACGAACTTGCACTATTTTGTCCTGAATTTAAACTTATCGAGGTTATGTCTTTTAATATGGGCAAGGCAGCCCCAAATCTTAACAACCTTAAGAACGGGCTTCTTCCCTTTCCATATCTCATATGGTGTAGACATTGCTAAGTTAGATGAAACTCTGTTCAGAAGGTAAGCTGCGGTCTCTAGGGCATATCCCCAGAATGAGATGGGTAGGTTGGCAAAACTCATCATGGACCGCACCATATCTAATAGCGTGTGATTCCTTCTTTCTGATACACCATTGAGCTATGGTGTATAAGGAGGTGTCTATTGAGACAGAATCCCAAGGTCCTTGAGGAATTGGGTGAACTCTATACTCAAGTACTTGCTTCCTCGATCTGATCGAAGAGTCTTAATACTCTTTCAAGTTTAGTTCTCTACTTCATTCTTATATTCTGTAAATTTCTCGAAAGCTTTGGACTTGTGCTTCATTAAGTATACATGTCCATACCTAGAGAAATCATCGGTGAAAGTAATGAAGTAGGAGTAACCACCTATGACCTGAGTTAACACAGGATCACATACATCTCTATGTATGAGTTATAGTAACTCAATAGCTCTCTCTCCAGTTCCACTAAATGAAGAATTGGTCATTTTCCACGAAAGCAAAGCTTGCAAGTTGCATATCACACAAATTCAAATAGATCTAGATATCCATCCTTCAGCAACTTTTGAATCCTTCCTTCATGGATGTAACCTAGCCTACAATGTCATAGGTATACATCATTCACCTTATCTCACTTCCTCTTACACATGCTTACATTCATGACATGTGGAGCATATTTAGTATAAACAAATCATTATGCAATATCCCTCCAGTCATGATCTTATCATCCTTAATAATCGAACAACTATTATTCTAAAAAACTACTTTATAACCATTCAATGTCAAACATGGAATGCAAATAACATTTTTTATAATAGAGGAAATAAAATAACATGTATCTAATACAATGGTAGCTCCACTAAGTAGATGCAAAATGACCTCGCTGATAGCAATGGTAGCAACTCTTGCTCTATTGCCCATCTTGAAGTTAATCTTGCCTTTCACCAATCTCATATACCTTGCTAGAATCTGTAATGAATTGCAGATGTGATAAGCACTACCGGTATCCAACACCATGCATTATCATAAAAATCTAACAATTGGAAACTAATCATGAATGTACCTGAAGCTTCTCTAAACTTCTATTTTGCTTTTTCTGCAAGGTACTCCTTGTAGTTCCTTTTCTAATGCTTATTTTTGTGGTAGTGGAAGCACTGGCCTTTGTCCTTTATTGGGTTAATTTTAGCAACCTTTGCCTTATCCCGTTTGCCCTTACCCTTGCCCTTCTTAAGGGACTTCCCAGCCTTCCTTTTCCTTTTGGTCTCACCAACATAGAAAACTAGTTTCTCTTTCTTGATGGTGCTCTCTGCCTCCCTCAACATATTGAGGAGCTCAAGGAGAGTCATCTCAAGTTTGTTCATATTAAAATTCATAATGAATTGAGAAAAGGAATCTGGTAGGGACTTAAGTATAAGATCAATGCACAGGTTATCATCTAGGGTCATTCCTAGACCTATGAGTTTCTCAATCCACTCTAATACCCCTTTAGTTATCCTGGCGTAGAAGATTCTCTTAAATATCTCATATTGTTGAGTTCTTCCCTTCTTCCCTACTCCTTAAATAGTTTATGGATATGCAAGAGTATAGATCTAGCATCCATGTTTTCATGATATCTCTGTTGTTAGGATCAATACGACACTAAGGAGGGGGGTGGGGTGGGTTGGGGTTTGGTGGGCGTAAATTAGTCCAGCGATAAAAATGACGATTGCGATTCTAAATATTTTTGAGTTGATAAAAACATAACGAAGAAATTGTATCAAGAAGATGTCGACTTGAAGTAAATGTATAATGCAAAGTGCAACTGAGTAATAAAAGTAAGTAATAAGAAAAGAACACACCGAATTTATAGTGGTTCGGTCGTTGTGACCTACATCCACTTCTGATTCCTCCTCCGTCAAAGTCACTGACATCCACTAATGGTCTTCCTTTAATTGGTGATGACCAACCACCCTCTTACAACACTTTCTCCTTTTCACTGGTTTAGGAGACAACCCTTACAAGCCTCACACCTTACTTGAATGATCACAAGACTTAGAAAGGGAGGATGAGGACACGTAGCACTTTTACAACACTTTCACATCCCAACGCTTCGAGATTTTTGTTCACACTTTGTTATTTCTTCATGTAGAAAAGAGTGGGGTATTTATAAGCCTCAATAGCTTTAATATTAGAGCTAAAAAGTATCTCGTCCTGAATTTCCAAGGTATTGGCGGTACCACCGTCATTATTAGGAAGTACTACTACCTATAGACTAACATTGGGTGATACCATCGCCTAGTCTGGTGGTACTACTGCCTAATAAAGCCTCAGAGAATAGGCTATGGTAGTACCACTGCTTAACAGGGCGGTACCACCACTTGACAGCATTAACTATCAGCAATACCACCGTCCTGTCTGGGCGGTACCACCACCCTATCTGGGCGATACCACCGCCTAGACCACCTAGGAGGCTAAGCCTCAGGTGGTTCCACCGCTAGCTCCGATAGTGCCACCGCCTGACTGGGTTCCAAATCATTATTTGGGCCATCAGTCCAGCCCAAACCAGCCCTAAATCAGGTCCAATTGGCCCCTAATTGAGTTATTGGGATTACCTTCTAATCCTAACTTGATCGAAGTTCTAACTACGATAATTAAGTTATTAACTAAGCAATCTTTGTCCGGTATGTCAATTATTCTTTCGGCGAAATCTCTATGAACTTCCGGTGAACTCTTGGCAACCTTTTGGCGAACTCCTGATGAATTCTTAGCGAACTCCCGACGAATTCTCAATGAACTCCCGACGAACTCTTGGGAGCTCCCGATGAACTCTCGGCAAGCTTCCGACACATCGTTCGAATCTTCGACGAGTCATCCAATCTTTGACTCCGACCCAACATATGCTTTATGCCTTGTTCATTATCATAGTTAATCGTGCAACACTCTTCTCAACATATGGATTAGATCAATAATTTATCAATTTATTTCATTATTAAAATTTGTTATTCAACATTCTCCCCCTTTTTTATGATGATAACCAATTGATGACAGAGTTAACCTTAACTCTCTCGATCTATATGCCATATTGAGATAAGGTAAACTTGAATTCAAAAGGAATCACAACATTAGAATTCATGTTAAACAATTTCGATCATAGTGATCAAATGCAATATATCATATTAAAATTTCATATGTTGTGCATCATTATAGTTGCAAATTAAAACCAATTGTACATCATCCTCACTTCATACATGATATCAAAAATAAATCAACGTCACTTTAGGCATAACACATATGATACTAAAGCATTCATGATACCAAAGTTAACATCATTTTGGACATAACATACATAATGCTAAGATATTAAAATTTTAAGCATTTATCACTTCATGTATGACATCAAAATTAAATTAACATTTTAGTCATGATACCATTCATTTATCATTTCTCCCCCTTTGTCATCAACAAAAAGGAGAATTATTCAATAATTTATGCAAGTATTTTAAACTATTCAAGTTTTACACTAATTTATGCAAGCTAGCAAATTTATGAAATGAGAAGTTAAGCAAAAACTTTTCGAGATAACTCCTTTTGCTTTTTGAAATAGGCAAGCTAGCATTATTGCTTTCGATGTGCATGCACTTTTTGGTTCTTCTTGAGATGTGTAAGTTTCTTGCTTCCTTTTGTCAGAAAAATTTAAAAAAAGGAAGAAGAAGAAGGGAGGAATTCATTCATCACAAGAAACATCAAGTTATAAGAACCAAATCCATGAAAAATAAGTTTCATTGAATCAAGCTTCTACTATAGCAAAGAGAAATGATTCATCAAAAAGATTAAAATGTGTATACCAAATCCCTTTTCTTATACATAGAAGGAAGAATGATTCATAGGAATTGATTATCGCATAAAAGATTAAGTCATTAATCCAAAGATCCATGAATCAAGGCTCTTCCTTTGCAAATAGAAGGAGGAAGGACTCATGATCATCATATGAAAAATAAGGAATCAAGTTGTGAATACCAAAAGTCCATGAATCGAATCTTTTCTTTTGTAATTAGTAAAAGGAAGGATTCATAGGAAATGATCTCAATTTAAAAGAAAAATTCAAGTTATGAAAAAAAAAATGAGTAATCCGAACAATATATAAAGGAATTCATATATTTGGAAGATTTAACATGCCTAATTCTTAGTGTCATATAATATCATTAAGAAGTTGATAAGACCCTAAAGTCTTATCGTAAAAAGAAGAAGAGAAGGGGATGATCACTTCGAGGGGATCGGCCTCCTTGATCGCTTCGAGGGGATCGGCCCTCCTTGATCGCTTCGAGGGGATCGGCCTCCAAGGGTTTGTCAAAAGACAAAATAGTATTTTTCATATATAAGCGAAAAGAAGTAGTTACATCTCTATTTATAGAGTTCCGACTTTAGCTAAACTAAACAGACTTAATAAATATGCAGAAAATAAAAGGAAAGCATAGAAAATAAAAGGAAAAATAAAAGGATCCTAACAATCCCGCCTCCTTCAATTTAGCCTTGTCCTCAAGGCTGAGCAGCATTAAATTCTGGAAACTTCTCCTTTAGCATGTTGTAGGACTCCCAAGTAGCATCTTCCTTTGGTAAGTTGGCCCATTGCACCAGCACTTCAGTTACAGGATGTCTGCGGTACATGACAACTCGTCGATCAAGTATGACCTGTGGTTGAGCTTGAACTTCCCCAGTAGTAGAAGTGTTTGGCAAGTGGCACTACACTATTGCATCGTTACCCAATTTCCTTTTAAGGCATGCAATATGAAAGACTGGATGTAGTTTAGGACTAGCAAGCAAATCCAAGCGGTAGGCCACTGGTCCAATGCGTTCTAATACCTTATAAGGTCCAAAAAACCGAGGAGATAGCTTCATGGAAGATCGGACCTTTATGGAAGTTTGCTTGTAGGGTTGAAGACGAAGGAAAACCCAATCACCTATAGTAAATTCTCGTTCACTTCGGTGTTTATCAGCTTGTTGTTTCATTCTTGCTTGTGCGGCTGTGAGGTTATCCTTTAAAAGCTGAATAATCTTATTTCTATCCATCAATTCCTTGTCCACTTGATCAACTTTAGAAGAACCAGGTACATACTTTGTAATTGTAGGTGGGGGTTGGCCATAAACTGCTTCAAATGGAGTCATTTTAATAGAAGAATGGTAAGAGGTATTATACCACCACTCTGCCTAGGGAAGCCATTTGACCCATTCCTTCGGTTTATCGCTAGTAAAACATCGGAGGTAATTTTCTAGGCACCTATTTACCACTTCAGTTTGCCCATCTGTTTGTGGATGATAAGCAGTGCTCATATTCAGCTGAGTACCTTGTAAACGAAAAAGTTCTGTCCAGAAGGAGCTAGTAAAAATCTTGTCTCTGTCACTAACAATTGAACGGGGACTCCCATGCAATTTAGCTATGTTTTCCACAAAAGTACAAGCAACACTTGCAGCAGTATAAGGATGTCGTAAAGCACAAAAATGAGCATACTTTGTAAGTCTATCCACGACTACAAGTATAGTACTCTTTCCTTGAGATGATGGAAGACTGTCAATGAAATCCATAGATATGTCGGTCCAAGTAGCATCAGGAATAGGGAGGGGCTGTAGTAAGCCTGGGGTGGCTACTGTCTCACTTTTGTGACGTTGGCAAACATCACATTCAGCAACAAATTTCTTGATAAAATTTTTCATACCTTTCCAGTAAAAAAGTTGTCGAACTCACTTATAAGTGCGGAGAAATCCCGAGTGACCACCAATTGGAGATGAATGGAACTCCTTCAGAATTATTGCTTGGCAAGAAGAATGTGGGGCAACTACTATTCGGCCTTTATAGCGCAAGTCCACCGAATCCCAACTATAATTTGAGACAGAACCTAGGGCTTCTTCTAAGTTTTTAATGATGTTTTGGATCTCAGGATTATTTGACCATTCCTTTCTGATAACTTCCAAAGTCTCGCAAATAGGAATAGAAATAGCTACTAGTTCAGCTTGTTCTGGAAGGCATGAGAGGGCATCGGCTACTAAATTCTCACTCCCCTTTTTATAAATGATCTCATAATCGAATCCCAGTAGCTTTGTGACCCATTTCTGTTGCTCTGGAGAAGAAATCTTTTGCTCTAGAAAATATTTGAGGCTTTTGTGATCAGTGCGTATTTGAAACCGTCGACCAATTAGGTAGGGTCTCCACTTTGTGACTGCATGTATTATAGCTAGCATCTCCTTGTCATAAATAGATAAACTCAAATGGGAAGGGGAAAGAGCCTTACTAGCATAAGCGATAGGCCGACCTTCCTGCATTAATACAGCCCCTATTCCAACTCCAGAAGCATCAGATTCAATTACAAACATCTTATTAAAATCGGGCAAAGCCAGCACGGGTGTAGTAGACATTACAGTTTTCAAGAATTGAAATGCCTGAGTTGCCTCTTCTGACCATCTGAATGCATTTTTCTTTAGAAGTGACGTCAAGGGGGCACTAATTTTGCCATAATTCTTCACAAACTTTCGATAATAGCCGGTTAATCCCAAGAACCCCCTTAAAGCTTTGATTGACTTTGGAATTGGCCAATCTGTCATCACTTGGATTTTTGAAGGATCAACTGCAACTCCCTTTTGAGATATGATATGGCCGAGGTACTCAACCTCAGGTTGCCCAAAACTGCACTTGGATTTCTTAACAAAAAGACCATGCTCACGAAGAATATTAAAGACAGTTTGTAAATGTAATAAATGACTTTCTAAGGAATGACTGTATATTAAAATATCATCAAAGAAAACCAAAACAAACTTACGGAGATGAGCCCGAAATATATCATTCATTAAACTCTAGAAGGTAGAGGGCGCATTGGTTAACCCAAAAGGCATTACTAGAAACTCATAATAGCCATTATGTGTCCTGAAGGCAGTTTTCTGAACATCCTCTTCATGTACTCTGATTTGATGATAGCCTGATCGTAGGTCCAATTTAGTGAAGACCTGAGCTCCTCCTAATTCGTCCAATAGTTCATCCACTACTGGAATAGGATATTTATCTTTCACTGTAATGTTGTTAAGTGCTCGATAGTCGACACACATCCGCCATGAGCCATCCTTCTTTCTGACTAGTAAGACTGGGGAAGAATATGGGCTAACACTAGCTCGTATAACTCCTGTTTTGAGCATCTCCATGACAATCCTCTCTATCTCTACCTTTTGGAAATGTGGATATCTATACGGTCGGACATTAGTTGGTGCCTTCTCGGGTAATAGTGGAATCCGATGATCATGACATCTAAGAGGTGGAAGTCCATGTGGCTCTGCAAATATATCCGCAAACTCTATTAGCAATGATTCAATATTTCCAGCGGGAATGTTCACTGTCATTTCCTTTTCAATGTTATGCAATTGCACCAAAAATCCGGTGTGTGTCTTCCGAAGAACCCGCTCCATCCGATGGCTCGTGATAGTTGTAACCTTACCCCCACGTCTTCCTTTGAGAGTCACCTGTCTTCCATTAATAAAGAACTTCATAATCAGTTTAGAAAAATTTCAGGAGACATCACCTAGGGTTGATAGCCATTCAATTCCGAGCACCACTTCATAGTCTTCCAAGGGTAATAAAAAGAAATCCACAAATAATTCTTAACCTTGCAAAATTAGTTTTATCTTTGAGCACTTGCTGTCACAGGTTAAAATCCGTCCATCGGCGACCTTGACTTCAAATTTGTCACAACATTCAATGTGGTAAGCTAATCGGGCTGCAATTTTTCTATCCATAAAATTATTAGTGCTACCCGTATCAATCAAAACAGTGACAGACTGGTGTTTAAGAGTTCCCCCAATTTTCATAGTTTGTGGATTAGAGTAGCCAGCCAATGCATGTACTGTATGTGTGACGGCTTCAACATCATCATTAATTTCCACTTCTTCATGATCGGAATCTGATACTTCTACTTCTGGTTCGTCCTCGATCGGTTCAATCATCAAAAGTCTTCCTTGTTTGCATCGATGCTCCTTACTCCACTTTTCATTGCAATGCCAGCACAAACCCTTCGCTAACCTTTCTTTGAGTTCTTCTCGAGTTAGTCTGCTAGTGTTATAGTTTCGACTTGGAGTAGATGAGGTAGGTTGCCTGCTAATCACCTATTTATTGGCACCTCTATTTCGACGATATTCCATACTGATTTTTTCTTCATGTAGGCGTGCAAATGAAATTGCAGCCATCATAGTGCGAGGTTGACGAGCCTTAACCTCACACCGGATCTCGGGAATAAGCCCTTCAATAAATGTACCCAGAAGTTGTCATTCTGACCAATCTCTAGCTTGGTTGGACAATCTTTCAAATCTACTCTGATATTCCAACACTGTAGAAGTCTGACGAATTTTGGCGAGTTGGCCATCAACATTCTCATATTCGGACGGGCCAAAGCGAACAAGAAGTCCTCTTTTAAACTACTCCCACGAAGGAATTCCATGGCAAGTTTCGTACCAATCATACCACTGGATTGCATCTCCATCGAGCTGGATTGAGGCCACTTCTACCTTAGATTCTTCTGGAGTTTTGTGAAAACGAAAAAATTTTTCCGCCCTAGAGATCCAACTGGTCGGATCCCCATCTTCCCATCGTGGAAATTCTACCCTGATATGTGGGTAGTGTGTGTCACCATCCTGGGGACCTTTTCCTATATCTCTCGATCTGTTTAGCGTAGAACTTGAGCTTCCATCTTGTTGAAACCCGCTAAAGTGCTCTAACAAGCTCTTTTTGAAATCATGAAGAGTTTCTTGTAGCCGATTTTCAATTCTGGTTTCCAACGCTTCCATTTGTGCCTTCATTGAGTTATCGGTAGCCATTGCGTACGATTGTAAGTCGGTAATCCCCAGTTCTTGTTTCTGATGTCTAGTCAAGGGCATCTGCACAGTATCCGGGCAGTAGCGCGACTGTGGCGCGGCTGAAACAAGGCCAGAGCAAGTGTGCTCTGTTTCGGTTAAATGCATAGCAAGGTGTGGCGCGGCTGAAACAAAGGCAGAGCAATGTGTGCTCTGTTTCGGTTAGATGCACAGCAAGGTGAAGCGCCGGCAGCTGGGAGACGAGCGGCGGTCGTCGCACGGTGGCCCACAGCGGTGATGGGTCGGCTGGGCGGCAACGGCACTCGAAGGAAAGAGGAGTGCTGGAGGAGGCGCGGCTGGAAACAAGGGCAGCAGCGGTGAGTTGCCCTGTTTTGGTCGCCGTGAAGAGGAGGGGGGCAACCGGCGCCTGCGGCTGCGACCCGGGGTCACGGTGGCAGAGAAGTTAGGGCAGCGTCGCCGAGAGTCTCAACGACGAAGGGGTGGTCCGTTGGCCGGGAGACGGCGCCAGCGATCCTTCTCGCTCGAGCGAGACGGGAAAGCGAGGATGAGAGGTCGCCGGCTGGGGGGCAGCGGCGGCGTTGGTCCATCGGCTGGGACGCAGCGCCGGCGGTGGAAAGGAGGCAGCAAGGAAGGGCGCGGCCTGCCGGAGAGCAGGGGCGGCGGTGGGCTGGCCGCAAGCAGAGGAAGCACGGATGCGTGGCTGCGGCTGCTTTCTCTCTTCCTTTCCTTCTAATTTTTTTTTTTTTAGTTACGTTGCAGCGGAACGTGCCAAGGATCGCTGTTCTGATACCAATTGATAAGACCCTAAAGTCTTATCGTAAAAAGAAGAACTTCGAGGGGATCGGCCTCCTTGATCACTTCCTTGATCGCTTCGAGGGATCGGCCTGCTTGATCGCTTCGAGGGGATCGGCCTCCAAGGGTTTGTCAAAAGACAAAATAGTATTTTTCATAGATAAGCGAAAAGAAGCAATTACATCTCTATTTATAGAGTTCCGACTTTAGCTAAACTAAACAGACTTAATAAATATGCAGAAAATAAAAGGAAAGCATAGAAAATAAAAGGAAAAATAAAAGGATCCTAATAGAAGTATATATCGAAAAGCACATAATGTCAAAAAGTACATCATAGAGTGTGAGTGTAAGAGTACAGTATATTAGGATACTAATGGGTCTTCTCCTTCATTAACAGAAAAAAATGAGAAATATACAAGCTATTCCGGTGGTGGAAAACTAAAATTCCTAAACAAAGTATCAAGTTGTCGATGAATTTGCTGCATCTCGGTTAAAATTTGATCTTGACGTAGTTCAATTCGATCCAGCCAAGTCACTATGAAATCTACAGATGAGAAGGGTGCTTACTCTATTGGAGGTGCTGCCTCAAAGAAACTAATAGGAGGAGATTGACTTTCCCTATATATAGATGTTTCTGGTTCTAGTTCAAGTGGGGAAGGATCAGTCTTCCTAGGTAATCTAGTCCAAATACTGTTTTTTACTATAGTTCCTAATCTCCTTAGTAGGTTTCTATTGATGACAATAAATCGATCCAGTTTCAAGGTTTTTTCGTCTGGTGAAATAACTATGTCATATGCATGCATTAGTTTTGTAATCAAACCACCATATGGAAGCATCATATCTTTTGTTGAGAGCTCAATCATGTTTTGTTGTATTAGATATCCAAAATAGTTATTATGTCCTACCATAATCTAATACATTGTTCCTAATTTCATTTAACTAATTTCATCATGATGGTATTGTTTTGGAAGTACAATACTTATCAGGACGTGATGAAGCAATTTTGTGCTGAAGGGTAGCAAATGTTCATAACTTTTTGGAACGATAGACAAATTTGGGTTATCAAAGATAGTGTCTAATGTCTCAGAATATGTAACCCCAACTGATTCAATGTCTCATTATCCTCCAAAGTAGCAACCTCTTCCTTTCTTAGAAATTTCTATAAAATTACAAATTACACTATCCGTAATGGGTATGTGATGCCCTAAGAGATAAGTGGACACCCTATCATTTTCATCCACATGCAAGTTGTTGTAAAATAAACGAACAAGTCTAAGAAAAATGGGTTCACTTATTTGAAGAATTGGAAGGACATCTAAGTTGGCAAACCATTGAATTTGTTCTAAATTATTCAATTCTTCTAGATCTACATATTTTTCCTTATGTACACTTTTATACTCAAAGGTTGGGAATTTAAGGGCATATTGAGGGGAATCAAAGAGTATGGAATCATAGGTTTCATCTAATCTCCTCTTTCCTTTGTCTCTTGAGGATCTTCTAGATGCCACGAGACTACATATATTATCAACGAGAGAACTACATATAAGAAGCAAGATCTATCAATGAATTGAGACAAAGGTTTTGAGGATTACTCTTGTAGTGATCTCTTGGAGAGTTGAGATTGATCCTTAGATTTGTAGAAGAGAAGGGTTTTCTTGGGTTTCTAGAGGAAGAGCAAGGGGAATGAGAAGTGGAGAAGGGTTTAGAGGTGTGGAGGAGAGGTGGAGGAAAGTTTGAGGAAGGTTCTACCGCCGACTCTAAAAGCCCTTTATAGGGCACAGTTTCAGGCAGTGGTACCACCATCTGGGAGGTGCTACCACTAGTGCACTGCCTTCGGTTCTTTTTCAAGCTGCAATTTTATCTTTCAACCATTCAAGCTTCAACATTTGACTTTTAACTATTGAATCTCGGATTTTGATGATAAAACTAATTGATAGTGTTTATTTGATCTGTATTTTGAGTGACATAGGAAGCTTCGATCAGGGAGAGACAATTAAGGCAGAAAAAATCATGTTGGGCCGAAATGGAACATGTCAGAAGATTGGACGTCGAGCCAGAGGATCGATAGATATATCAGCAAAAGGCTTCGGGCAATGAGTCCGGGCATTGGGCCAAGAAGAGTGAAAATTACATCAAGGAAATCAGAGTTATGGAGGTCAACTAGCCGATTGGGCAATAGGCCGCAAGAGAGGATGATGCGTCGAAGAATCGGACGAAGCGTCGATGAACTAATGACATGCTAGACAACATTTGATTTAAGCCTTATAATAATTATCTAGATCGAAGTAGGTTTTAAATGTGCAGGATTAACTATAATAGCGATCTAGGCATAAAGCAAAATGAAGACCCGGAGTCAAGGATGAGATTTCATTGGGAGTTTGAGAGTTCATTGGAAGTCCGAACGTTCGTCAAAAGTCCGGACGTTCATCGGAAGTTCTGTCGGAATTGAGCGAGAAGTCTAAGAGCTTGCCAGAGAAGCTCATCAGAACTCACCAAGAAAATCATCGTGAAGTCCAAGAGCTTGCTAGGAATCTGTTGGAACATTATCAAGAGATCATCGGAAGTCCGCTGGAAGATCGCTGGAAGAAACCTAGACTTACCGGACTTATTTAGCTTAGTTTATGCCTTAAAATTTATAGTTAGCACATAATTGGGTTGGAATTGGGCCAACTCAATTAGGGGCCAATTGGGCCCAGGTTTGAGTTGTGTTGGGCCAAGTGGAAGGCCCAAACAGTGACCCAACAGGTAGAATCATTATGGCATAGTCTATGAGACTATGTCAGGCGGTGGTACCGTCGGTCTGGGTGGTGGTACAACCCAGACTCAGCCTTCAAGACTATCAGGCGATGGTACCACCCATACATAGTCTCCTAGGTAGTGGTACTACCAGACTAGGCAGTGGTACCACCTAGTGTCAATGTTGTAGGCGGTGGTATCGCCAAGACCTAGGAAACACGGGAAGAAAAGAAAAGAAAATGCTATTGTAATCTTATGTGAACTCCTCAAACTCTAAAGTGTTAGTCTTGCTTAAGAGAGGAGTGAAGGGGGTTGTAAAGGTTTTCTTCTGAACCTGTCAAAAGGAGAATCGAGTTGTAAGGGTAGCTGATCTTTGCCAATTGAAGGAAGATCATTAGTGGATGCCGGTGGCCTCGACGAAAGAGGAATCGGCGGAGTGGATGTAGGTCACGACAACCGAACCACTATAAAACTCGGTTTGCATTTCCATTCTTGCAATTTATATTTACTGCAAACTACCTTACATCCTTATTGCTTTCACTACACTCCTATACTCTTTCAAGTTAATATCTTTACAAAATGGTTTTCGTCGAAATCAGTTTTTTATCGTATGAAGATTTTTCAAATCGATGATTTTATCCACTGCACTAATTAACCCCACCCCCCTCCTAGTGCCGACTCGTTCCTAACAGTTAGTATCAGAGCCACATTTTTCTCATTTGGTTTAACACCAAAGAGAAATGACTCTTTTCGGCTTTCAAGAGGGCTTTTCTATCGTTCAACCTCCCATGTTCAATGGGACGGACTACATATATTAGAAAACTTGAATGAGAGTTTTTTGCCTTAGTTGAATCTCGATTTATGGAATATAGTCAGATTTGGTTTTCAAAAGTCTTCTCTTCCAATGAACGATTAGAATAAGTTAGAAAGAAAACTTTTTCTTTGAATGCTAAGCTATGAACACTCTATTTTGTGCTTTGAGCAAAAATGAGTTTAATTATATTTCTATTTGTGAAACGGCTTTTGATATTTGGCATACACTTGAAATCACACATGAAGGCACTAGTAGAGGAAAAGATTCTAAAATAAATCTTTTGATGCATAATTTTGAATTATTTCGAATGAAGCCATGCAAAACTATTGTTGACATGTATTCCTGTTTTACGGATGTCGTCAATGGCTTAAAAGCTCTTGACAAATATTTTTCGAATCTTGAACTTGTTAATAAAATTTTACAATCTCGATCTAAAACTTGGGATCCTAAAGTAACGGTCATTCAAGAGGCTAAGGATTTAAATACTTTCCCTCTCGAAGAGCTTATTGGATCTTTAAAGACTTATGAAATGAGTTGTATGGCACAAAACGAACATAAGAACAACCTTCCAAAGAACAGAAAGGATTTGGCACTTTGAACAATAGAATACCACTTGAGTGACGACTCAAGTGATGATAATGATGACCTTGAACACTTGAAAATGAAGCTTAAAAAAATTCTTAAAACAAGAATCAAAGAATAATAATGAACTTAAAAAGAAGTTACTAAAGAAGAAGAGAGTGTGCTCAAGGTGACATGGGATGAATCGAGTACATCCAAAGACGAGGAGCAAACCAACAAATGTGAGGTAGCAAAATACACCTTAACGACTTTCGACGACGAGGTAAGCAAAACCCCTTTGCTTTATTTCGAAACTACATAATTCATTTCATGAGTTTTTTTAATTAGTTTAAAAAATTATATGTAAATTGTTAATAAAAATATAAAATTTAGGATTTTGAAAAAGATAATGACAATTGCATGTTTTATAAAAATAGAACAAAATGATAGATCTAATGCTTGTACATCTAATAAGATTAATCTTATGTATATTTTTAAGAAGTAATAGTGTGTATCATGTTGATTTCCATATTGCCTTGAGATTATAAATGATGATGCATGGCTTTTGTATGGAAGACTAAGCATGAAAAGTTAGATTCACCTAAAAAGAAAAATACATAACTATAACAAACAAAATGATTTTGATTGAAAATGCTTTATGCTTGATGAAATCAGTTTTAATGATTTAATGATGCATAATAAAAATATTAAAAGTGTTGGTACCATGCTTGATGATTTTATACTATGCATGAGATTTTGAAGTTATACATAATGTTTTTTTTTGTGATTATAGCTTATTGATCTTTATCGCAATGAAAGTTGTTTTTTCAATTTTAAATAAGATGGATGGTTTTCACATAAAAAACTTGAGCATACTTATATGAAATCAATCACATGAATTGAAACACTAAAAAAGATCAAAGCTTTCTCCTTGAAAAATTTCTTTTTCTCAACTTTATTGATTTTTCAAAAAGAGATTATTGAATCTTTTTATGTTACTTTTAATGAATCTCTTAAAATGTGATTTTGATGATTTGATGATTTTTAATTGAATGAGGAATAGTTTGACATACTTTCAAACACTTGTATTATTGAATGATTCTCCTTTTTGTTGATGATAAAGAGAGAGAAAATAAATGATGAGTGTTTGGTACCAACAATCATAAAGTGATAAATGCTTAAAAAATATTGATTTAATATTTTGTATCATGAATACTTTAGTATCATGTATGACATACCCATAGTAATGATTGACTTATTTGTATCATGCATAAAGGATGAAATGTAAGGTTTTGAAATTATACATGTTTTAATTTGAAACTATAATGATGCACAAACATATTAAAATAAGATTGATACTTTACCTTTACATTAATTTAAAAATTATTGTAAAGAGAAAAATAATTATAAAATTATATTCTTCCCTTCTATTTGACAATGACATAGGGGGAGCAAATCTTGCTAGCTTGCTATCTTGTATTCTTGCTAGCCTTCGTACTTCAAAGAGAAGTGACACTTGCCAAATTGCTAGTTTGCATGTTATAAAATGATGTAAAATTTTGCTAGATTGCACTTTACAAAGGAAGTAAAAAATTACACTTCTCAAAAGAGAAAAACATGCTATCTTACACATTTAATGGGAGTTTGCTAGCTTGCTAGCCAGTTTGCATACTTCACAAAGAAAGAAAACGTTGCTAGTTTCCACATCATTAAAAGAAGCAAAAAGCTTGCTCATCTCAAAAGATGCAAAAATTTTGCCAACTTTCATGTGTAAAATTTGCTAGCTTGCATGTTCCAAGAAGAGTAAAAATTGCACCAAGAAAATCGGAGTTGCGAAGGTCAACTGGCCGATTGGGCAATAGGCCATAAGAGAGGATGATGCACCGAAGAATCGGACGAAGCATCAATGAACCAATGATATGCCGGACAACATTTGATTTAAGCCTTATAATAATTGTCTAGATCGAAGTAGGTTTTAAGTGTACAAGATTAACTATGATAGTGATTAAGGCATAAAGCAAAATGAAGTCCTAGAGGCAAGAACGAGATTTCATTGGGAGTTCGAGAGTTCATCAGAAGTCGGGACATTCGTCAGAAGTTCTATCGAAATTGACCGAGAAGTCTAGGAGCTTGCTAAAGAAGCTCGTCGGAACTTGCCAAAAAGATCATCGTGAAGTCTAGGAGATTGCCGAGAGTCCGCTGGAATACTACCTAGAGATTGTCAGAAGTTCGTCGGAAGATCGTCTGAAGCTCGCCAGAAGAAACCTAGACTTATTGGACTTATTTAGCTTAGTGTATGTCTTAAAATTTATAGTTAGCACATAATTGGGTTGGAATTGGACAAACTCAATTAGGACCAATTGGACCTTGGTTTGGGTTGTGTTGGGCCAAGTAGATGGCCCAAACAATGACCCAACAAGTGGAACTATCGTGGCACAATATTTGAGACTATGTCAAGCGGTGGTACCGCTAGTCTAGGCGGTGGTGCCACCGGTCTAGGCAGTGGTACTACCCAGACTCAGTTTCTGAGACTGTCAGGCGGTGGTACCACCAGTCTAAGTGGTGGGACCGCCCAAACATAAGTTTCCCAAGCGGTGGTATTGCCCAGTGTCAATACTATAGGTGATGGTACCACCAGGACCCGAGAAACCCAGGATGAGACCTTTTTAGACTCCAAGTTTGAATCAACTTGAGGCCTATAAATACCCCTCTCATCCCTGGTTAACATACACACAACTGAGAGCAAAAAGAAAAGAAAACACTATTGTAATCTTGTATGAACTCCTCAAACTCTAAAGTATTAGTCTTACTTAAGATAGGAGTGAAGGGGGTTGTAAAGGTTCTCTCCTGAACCTGTCAAAAGGAGAATCGAGTTGTAAGGATAGTTGATCTTCGCCCATTGAAGGAAGATCGTTAGTAGATGTAAGTGGCCTCGATGGAAGAGGAATCAGCAGAGTGGATGTAGGTCACGATGACCGAACCACTATAAAACTCGGTTTGTATTTTCATTCTTGCAATTTATCTTTACTGCAAACTACCTTACATCATTATTTCTTTCACTATACTCCTATACTCTTTCAAGTTAATATCTTTTCGAAAAGATTTTTGTCGAAATCAGTTTTTATCGTACAAAAATTTTTCAAACCGGTGATTTTATCCGCTGCACTAATTCACCACCCCTCCCCCCCCCCTTCTTAGTGTCGACTCATTCCTAACATTAACTTCTCAGCACCCATATTTAACATCCTAGTAGTGCTAACATTTAATATTCAAGTCAGTGTGCAATAATGTTTAAGCTAACGTCTAGGCGGATGATATCAATCATGTATTTAGCATTCAAGTTATCACTTTATTAAAGGTATAAGCTTCACAGCACTTCTGAGATGTGCAGGCTAACAATTTTATGTCTTTATACATCAATAATTCAATCATATCAAGAGACATATAAATCATAAATACAATAGAATTTATAGTACAATTCAAGTCATAGACATCAAGAAGTCTTAGTGGTATATTGTGGTTTATTTTGATAAATCATTTCCTTAGTCATTAAGGGGCAAAATCGTAGGGAAAATGATTAATGAAAAACTTAGAAATAAATTCAAAAAATATCACATGAAAGAATCAAGATTTGTTTGGATAAATGTTCTTGAGAATCAAGAAATTTTATTTATGTATGGTACATCTCAAGTCATAAATATCGACATATCATCTCATATGAAGACAAATCCAAAGTTATCATCAAAATGACTTTTTGAGAAATCCAATGAAAGCAATGTAGATAGTTTCCTATAAGATTAAAAATAACTAAAGTTCTTTAGCTTAATTTATTTTTATACTTAGTATACACTAGCATTCAATACACAAACCATGTATCATGATTTAAAACCTAAGGGCAATATTTATCACAATAATCATCAAGATCAAAAGTGTAAAACATAATTCTATAAGATTTTAAACCGTCATTACTTCAAATCCTCATGCATAATATAATATCATTAAGTATGATTTCATAAAGCATCCTCAATTAAAATCATTTTGTTTCAGCTAGTGAGCTTTGTGAAGTGTGTTGGATATGCAGTCATATGCCTTGAGCATCCACTATCAAAATTTTATTTTTGCTCCCAGCTTTCTATTGTAGAGATGTTTACAAGAAAGGTGGATTTCTTTTAGGTACCCATTTAACTTTGGGTTCCTCATAAATAGATATATTTAACTTATCATTTTACATTGAGTCATTTAATTTTTTTAGGCACCCAAATTAACTTATGTGGACTATACCTCTTAAATAGACATTTATGAGCATAATGTCTAAATTTACAACAAAAGTTACATTTATTTTGGGGTAAAACATGCAAAGTTGGGCCTTTAACAAAGATGGTTGGCTTTTGGTGAGTGTTACTCACAAAGCCGATTTTATCTCTTCTATGAACATGATCCTTATTGGCAAGGATCCTGTTTAAGAATTTGCTTCCTATTTCAAATTTTTATAAGGTTTCATGTTGTAACAAATTTTCCTTTTTAAGCATCTCTAATTCTTCACATTTTGTGCAAGGAGACAATATTTCATTATCATACTTAATCTTTAATCCATCAAATTCACTAATAAGAGAGGTATGCTCCTTTTTTAATAATTTATACTTTTTACTAACTAATTTACATTCATCAAATAAATCATGAAAGCATTCAACAATACATCAAAGGATAAATGGGCTTCGATTGAGTTACTTACCTCATCGCCAAATGCCATTAAAATATAGTTAGCAACTTCTTTGTTAGTTATCAAATGTCATAAGTCGTTTCGTAAATAGAAACTCGATTGAATTTATTTTTATCCAAAGCATAAAATAAAGCATTTATAGGCTTGACATTCAAAGAGAAAGTCTTCTTTTCCAAATCATTCCGATCGTTCATTAGAAGAGAAGACTTTTGAAATCTATTTTCAACGATATTCTATAATTCGAATGCTAGTCATAGGTGTCCTACAAGCCAATCACGTGAGTGATAGTACGTGTGACATTATACGTATTCTTTTTGCTTATTATATTCTTTTTCTTATTATATTTTGGTATGTGTTTATATATATATATATATATATATATATATATATATATATATATATATATATATATATATATATATATATATATATATATATATATATATGTCCATGGATTTGTGCAATGGGAATTAGATCATGATGAGAACACGATAATGAGACCGATTCGCTTTTAAACACATACCCTAAATAATCCTAGTCATAGGTTACTCGATAGGGACATCGAGATAACTGGACAGATTGATGTGTTGTATACCTATTCATATGATGGAGATAGCTAGTCTCATAGCTGCTTGTGTAAGGACACTAAGGATACAATACAGGTGCTCATTGGAGAATGAGTTCATTGATTGATCCGCTCATGGAATACTGGATGGTTGATGATGCCTTATTGTCAAATAATAATTTCATAGTCCTAGTAGTGTATTTGGTCCTTAGACTTGAGACACCAAGGATGTCCTGTATGAGTACTCTACTCTTTGATACTGAACTTATAGGTTTGGAAGTTCCAAATCTAGTACAACCGGTTATTGGGAGTGGCAGCCAACTTTACGAGGGCTATTGAGTGTCGACAGAGGATCATCCACTCTCGGTACCATGAAAAGAATATCCTCTATATTCTTGCTTAAACAAATTCTTGGCCAAGATTATTCGGATTGAGAGAGAAAGAGTTCTCTAGGAGAATCCAATTAGAGAGACTCAAGGAGGAACTATATGGGCCAGACAGCACCATGCCCGATATATAGTATTTGGGATATTAGATTGATAAAGGACTATAGTTGCATGGTAACTGAGGATAGATAGGTCCAAAGAATTGGATTTCCCTGTATCATTTGGGGACTACGATGTAGTTGCCTAATACGTCTGTAGTCGATGAGTCGAGTGAATTATTATAGAAATAATAATTCACTAAGCCAGAAGGAGTTCTTATAGGTATTGTTAGGATCGGAGCGGCACTAAGAGGGGGGGTGAATTAGTGCAGCGGATTAAAACTTCGGTTTTGATAAATCTTTCGTACGATGAAAAGCAATATCAATGGAAACCGATTTTAGAAGCTTGATAACTTAGAAACGTATGGAAGCGTAGTAACTAAGTAGAGAAGATTGCAGTATGTAAATGGCAAGAGTAGGATGCAAACCAGATAACGCAGATTTTACAGTGGTTCGGTCAAATGACCTACATCCACTTGCGAGGCCCCTCTTCGATGAGGCTCCCACCTTCCACTAGCAAATCTCTTGAAATGGAAGGGCAAATACCCCTCTTACAACCTTTTACAAGCAGTTCAACCTCTTACAAATTTTCAGTAAGAAAGACGGAGGTGAACTCTCTAGCAAATTGAAAAACAAGACTTACTAAGACTTTCTAAGACTTTTCTCTCAATCAATCAGACATTAACAGTGCTGGGCAGTGCTACCGCCTAGCCGAGATGGTGCCATCGCCCAGCTCTCGGGTGCTAGGCGGTGCAACTGCCCAGTCTGGCGGTGCCACCGCTAGACCCTTCGGTTCACTATTTGGGCTTCAAATTTAGCCCAAACCAATTCTAATTTTGGGCCCAGCCGGCCCCTAATAAGGATATAGGATTATCTCTTAATCCTAATCCTAATTACAAGTGAACTACATAACAAAACACATCCTAAGCAAGTTTTCAACCGCGAACGTCGAGTCTTGTTTCAGCGAGCTTTCCGACGAACTTCTTCCGACGGACTCCCAGCAAGCTCCCGAACTTGTGATGACTTTAACGAGTAGCCGAGCCTTCTCGGTGATCTCCGTGAACCTCCGACGATCTCTTCGGCGAACTTCCAAAAATTCCAACAGGTTCCCGATTTCTTCTCGATTGGTTCCAACAGTATCTCCGACGATTCTTCGGACTCTTAAACGTCCATCGAACTTGACTCCGGTATTCTTGCTTTGTATTTTCTGGTTATCGTAGTTAATCCTGCACACTTAACTCAATAATATGGATTAGATCAATTAACCCATCAATTGATTTTATCATCAAAATTCGAGATTCAACAATCTCCCCCTTTTTTATGATGACAATCAATTGATGACGGAGTTAAACATAACTCCCCCTATCTATATGCCATATTATGAGAAACTAAAAACACTTGAATTCCATCCCATTGAATTCAAGCATAAATTGATAAGTTCTAATCGTAGAACTTATCGTTATTCTCATTAAGCATAAGTAATTGCGAAACTTCGAAAAATCATTTTCAAGTCGAATGATAAGAGATAATTTTTACTACGACAGGAGATAAATATTTTCAACATGAATTTCATGATATACATGTTAGACATGCTTTCAATATGATCAATCAATCTTGCGATATTCTCAAAGATTTTGCAAGGCATATAAGACACTCATATCACTCAAGCTTTTGCAATTCATATAAGTCATTTTATTAAAATGGTACAAGTCATCACTTTTCTCCCCCTTTGTCATCAACAAAAAGGGAATGAGACTTGAAGCACATAATTTGTGATTAAAACTTTAGGTATTCTGCATTGATCATAAAAATTTTATCATTCAAAATTAAGTATGCTAAAATATTTACGCAGAGTTCATCTTTAAAGGAAAATTCAGCATTCATCCATTTTATCAAATCTCTTCTTTCTATAAATAACAAAAATTGTAGATGTACAAGGAAGAGATAGTGATAAAAATTCCAAGTAGTAACTCTAATAAGTCAAGATCATAATTCGAATACAAATCCATTCAAATTCAATTTGTCAACTTGAAACTCATAATTAAGTCATCAAAATCAATTTCGAGATTCACAAAATATCATAAAATCATTAATCTTGATCATATGAGAGCGGAGCTTGACTCAAGATGAGATAATTTAACATGTCATTTAGAATCGAAAGAGAATAATCAGATTCATCGAGGAATGGAGAGAGGATGAAAAACTTTACGGAAAAATCCATTCAACCAAGTTTATTCTTAGGGACAATTTAACGTACCTAATTCCCTTCTAATGAATTCAAATTGGTCTTCATTCAAAGCTTTTATAAATACATCTGCTAATTGATGCTTTGTGTCAATGAATTTTAGAACAATATCATTGTTAAGGACATGATCGCGTATGAAATGATGCCTAATGTCGATGTGCTTAGTTCTAGAGTGCTGAATTGGATTTTTAGTAAGACATATGGCACTAGTATTATCACATTTTATGGGAATTTTTTTAAAGTGAATTCTATAGTCTTCTAATGTATTTTTCATCCAAACAACTTGTGCACAGCATGCACTTGCAGCAATGTATTCGGCTTTCACCGTAAATAGTGCAACTGAAATTTATTTCTTGAAAGTCCAAGAAACAAGTGCATGTCCTAAAAATTGGCATGTTCCAGATGTACTTTTTCTATCTATCCTGCATCCGCCAAAATTGGCATATGCATAAGCTATTAAATCGAATTTTTCAGATTTTGGATACCACAATCCTAGATTTGGAGTTCCTTTAAGATACCTAAATATTCTTTTAACACTTTTAAGATGAGATAATTTAGGATTTGATTGAAACCTAGTGCAAAGTCCTACACTAAACATAATATCCGGTCTAGTCGTGGTGAGGTAGAGTAGACTACCTATCATTCCCCTATATGTTTTTTGATCAAAATTTTCACTATTTTCATCCATATCTAACTTAGTCGCGGTACTCATAGGGGTGTTTATTGCTTTTGAGTTATCCATGTTAAATCATTTTAACAATTCTAATGTATATTTAGATTGGTTAAGAAATATACCATTACAAAGTTGTTTGATTTGTAATCCTAAAAAGAAAGTTAATTCACCCATTAAACTCATTTCAAATTCATGACTCATACATTTGGCAAATGATTCACATAGTGATTCATCCGAAGAGCCAAAAATAATATCATCAACATAAATTTGCACAATAAGAAAATTATTTTTAAAATATTTAATAAACAATGTAGTATCAACCTTGTCTTTGGTAAAATTATTTAAAATAAGAAAGGAACTAAGCCTTTCATACCAAGCTCTAGGAGCTTGTTTCAAGCCATAGAGAGCCTTAGTCAATTTGAATACATGGTTAGAAAGAAGAGAATTTTCAAATCCGGGAAGTTGTTTGACATATACTTCTTCGGAAATAAAACCATTCAAGAAAGCACTTTTGACATCCATTTGAAATAGTTTAAAATTATTACTACTAGCATAGGCAAGGAGCATCCTTATGGCTTCTAATCGAGCCACGGGAGCGAAGGTTTCTTCGTAATTGATACCTTCTTCTTGGTTGAAACCTTTGGCCACTAATCTAGCCTTGTTTCTAACCACGATACCATTTTCGTCTTGCTTGTTTCTAAAGACCCATTTAGTACCAATGACTAAATGGTCACTAGGTCTAGGAACAAGCTTCCATACCTTATTCCTCTCAAATTGATTCAATTCCTCTTGCATTGCGATCACCCAAAAATCATCTTTTATGGCCTCGTCAATGCATTTAGGTTCGATTTGAGAAAGGAAGGCGGCGTTAGCACAAAAATTCTTGAAAGAAGAATGAGTTTGAACCCCTTTTGATGTATCTTCTATAATTAGCTCCTTTGGATGAGCATCTATATACTTCCATTCCTTGGGTAAGGAAATTTCGGAAGAAGGTGCATCCAAGTTGCTATTTTGAGGATGGGGTTCATTTAAATTCAAATTATCGAAACCAAGATCATCATCAAAATTATTTTTCTTTAAATTAGAAATTTTATTAAAAACTACATGAATAGACTCTTCTATTACTAAGGTTCTTTTGTTAAAAACCAAAAAAGCCTTAGAAACAGAAGAGTAACTAAGAAAGATGCCTTCATCGAATTTAGCATCAAATTTTCCTAAGGCATCCCTTTCATTCAAAATAAAGCATTTACAACTGAAAACTTTAAAATAGGAAATATTTGGTTTTTTGCTATTCCATAATTCATAGGGAGTTTTTGATAGGGATGGTCTTATTAGGACCCTATTCATGATGTAGTAAGCCGTATTTATGGCTTTGGCCCAAAAATACTTGGGTACACTATGTTCATTTAACATTGTTCTTGTCATTTCTTGTAGGTTTCTATTTTTTCTTTCAACTACTCCATTTTGTTGGGGATTCCTCGGAGTGGAGAAGTTGTGATTGTATCCATTAACTTCACAAAAATTTTGAAAGTCACGGTTTTGAAATTCGCCATCATGATCACTCCGAATTGATGAAATCATGAAACCTTTTTTGTTTTGAGTGAGTTTACAAAATTTAGAGAAACACTTGAAGCAATCACTTTTGTGAGCTAAGAAATAGGTCCAAGTGTATCTAGTATAGTCGTCCACAATTACAAACGCATATTTGCTTCCTCCTAGACTTGTCGTGTCAATTGGTCCAAATAAGTCCAAATGAATCAATTGTAATGGTCTAGTGGTGCTAATTTGAGTTTTTGGTTTGAAACTAGTTTTTATTTGTTTACCTAGTTGACATGCATCGCATACTTTGTCCTTAATAAACTTTATATTTGGAATTCCTCGCACTAATTCTCTAGATGAGATCTTAGATATTAGTTTCATGCTTACATGGCCTAGTCTCCTATGCCAAAGCCAAGCATCATCATTTAAAGTGGAGAAGCACATTTCATTACTTAGTTCATCAAGGTTGATGGTGTAGACATTATTTTATTTTAATGCAATCATAGTTATGTTATGGTTTGGTTTTTCAATAATACACACATTTGATTCAAATCTAATGATATAACCTTTATCGCATAATTGACTAACACTCAAGAGATTATGTTTCAATCCATCAACTAATAAGACATCATCAATAGAAAATTTTAATTTGTTACCTATAGTTCCCTTGCCAATGATTTTGCCTTGGTTGTTGTCTCCGAATATGACGTACCCTTCTTCTTTGCTAGTGAGCATAGAGAAATGAGATGGATCTCCAGTCATATGTCTTGAGCATCCACTATCTAGATACCATCTCTTGCTCCTAGCTTGTGATGGTGTATGTTTCTACAAGAAGGGATTATTTTTAGGTACCCATTTTCTTTTGGGTGCCTTAAAAACTGATTTAACTTGTTCATCATATTGCATAGAATTGATCATGGTTCCTTTAGGAACCCAAATTAGTTTGTTCGGACTAATCTTCTTGAATGGACATTTATAAGTTTTATGTCCATATTTGCAACAAAAGTTGCAATTGCTTTGGTGTTGAACATGTAAGATAAGGCCTTTAATGAAGGTAGTTGGATTTTGGTGAGGACTTCTCACAAATCCGATTCCACTTCTTTTAGGAACTTGACCCTTATTTGTAAGGATCATGTTCAAAGATTTGCTACCAACCTCGAATTTCTTCAAGGTGTCCTTATATAGTAAGTTCTCCTTTTGGAGAGATTCTAGATCATGGCATTTTATACATGGAGCTAAACTATCATGATATTCAATTTTTAATTTATCGATATCACAAGTGAGACTATCATGCTCCTTTTTTAGCAATTTATATTTTCTACTAATTGTCTTACATTCATCAAATAACTCATGGAAAGCATTTAATAATTCATGATAAGGTAAATATGCATCAATTAAATCTGTTACCTCTTCTCCGATGGCCATTAGGGCGTAATGAGCAACTTGCTCGGTGTTGGACTCCTCTTCTTCGGACGCACTTGAATCAACCCACGTTGCCTTAAGCGCCTTCTTCTTCGATGTTCTCTTTTTGGCTTGAGGACAATCGTTCTTGTAGTGTCCCGGTTTTTTATATTCATAGCAAATCACTTGGTCCTTCTTTTGTTCAAATTTATTTTTTGTATTATTTTTAAATTTGTTCTTTCTTAAATATTTTTAAAATTTTTGAGTCAAAAGTGCAATGTCATTGTCACTGTCCTCATCACTTAATGTTCCTTTCAAGTGGTCTTCTTGTGATTTGAGTGTCATATCCTTCCTGTTCTTTGGAAGGAGGTTCTCGAGCTCGTCATGAGCTTGACAAGTCATTTCGTAGGTCATTAGAGACCCAATGAGTTCTTCAAGAGGGAATGTTATAAGGTCTTTGGCCTCTTAAATGGGCGTAACTTTTGGATCCCAACTTTTAGGGAGGGATCTTAAGATTTTAATTACTAGTTCAAAGTTAGTAAAATCTTTACTAAGAGCTTTGAGTCCATTGATGACATTCGTAAATCGGGTGTACATGTCTCCGATGGACTCACTTGGTTTCATTCGGAAAAGTTCGTAAGAGTGCACAAGGATGTTGATTTTGGACTCTTTCACTCGACTAGTGCCTTCATGAGTGACCTCAAGAGTTCTCCAAATATCAAAAGCCGAATCACAAATTGAAACACGATTAAATTCATTTTTGTCTAGTGCACAAAACAAGGCATTCATAGCCTTTGCATTTAAAGCAAAAACCTTCTTCTCCGATTCATTCCATTCGCTCATCGGAAGAGAAGATTTTTGAAATCTGTTTTCAATAATAGTCCAAAGCTCGAAATCCATGGAAATGAGGAAGATCCTCATATGAGTCTTCTAATAAGTATAATCCCACCCATTAAACAAGGGTGGATGTGTGATAAAATGACCCTCATGTATGCTAGAGTAAGCCATCTCTCTTGGGTATCAAACCAAATATGAGAGTGAGCCTAGCTCTGATACCAATTGTTAGGATCGGAGCGGCACTAAGAGGGGGGGTGAATTAGTGCAGCAGATTAAAACTTCAATTTTGATAAATCTTTCGTACGATGAAAAGCAATATCAATGGAAACCGATTTTAGAAGCTTAATAACTTAGAAACGTATGGAAGCATAGTAACTAAGTAGAGAAGATTGCAGTATGTAAATGGCAAGAGTAGGATGCAAACCAGATAACGTAGATTTTACAATGGTTCGGTCAAATGACCTACATCCACTTGCGAGGCCCCTCTTCGATGAGGCTCTCACCTTCCACTAGCAAATCTCTTGAAATGGAAGGGCAAATACCCCTCTTACAACCTTTTACAAACAGTTCAACCTCTTACAAATTTTCAGTAAGAAAGAAGGAGGTGAACTCTCTAGCAAATTGAAAAACAAGACTTGCTAAGACTTTCTAAGACTTTTCTCTCAATAAATTGCTTCTCAAAAAGTTATAATCTCAATTGAGATTTGAGGGGTATTTATAGGCCTCAAGAGGATTCAAATTTGGGCTCCAAAATTTGAATTCTCTTTGGGTTCCCGATGCTAGCGGTGCCACCGCCCAGCTCTCGGGTGCTGGGCGGTGCAACCGCCCAGTCTGGCGGTGCCACCGCCAGACCCTTCGGTTCACTGTTTGGGCTTCAAATTTAGCCCAAACCAATTCTAATTTTGGGCCCAACCGGCCCCTAACAAGGATATAGGATTATCTCTTAATCTTAATCCTAATTACAAGTGAACTACATAACAAAACACATCCTAAGCAAGTTTTCAACCGCGAACGTCGTGTCTTGTTTCGGCGAGCTTTCCGACGAACTTCTTCCGACGGACTCCCAGTAAGCTCCCGAACTTGTGATGACTTTAATGAGTAGTCGAGCCTTCTCGGTGATCTCCGTGAACCTCCGACGATCTTTTCGGCGAACTTCCGAAAATTTCGACAGGTTCCCGATTTCTTCTCGATTGGTTCCGGCAGCATCTCCGACGATTCTTCGGACTCTTAAACGTCCATCGAACTTGACTCCGGTATTCTTGCTTTGTGTTTTCTGGTTATCGTAGTTAATCCTACACACTTAACTCAATAATATGGATTAGATCAATTAACCCATCAATTGATTTTATCATCAAAATTCGAGATTCAACAGGTATGACTCACGACCAGCTCGATATTGGGCCTAGAGGGTCGCACATATATGGTAAGTGTTGCGACAAGTAGAGGTTCGGATATGAGATATCTGTTGGAGCCCCTATCTTATTGGATATCTAATAAGTCCTTGAAATATTGGATCTCGTGGATGAGATCCAATAAGAGCTAATAAGAGTTTATTAGGTAGAGACCCACTAATTGAAGAGGCTTGGGTAATTGGATGGAGATCTAGTACCCAATAGGGCAGGATTCATTAGAGTTAACTAGGAGCCTCTATAAATAGGAGGGAACTAAAGGGTCATAGGTTGGGGCTTCTTAGTTGCCACCTCCTATTCTCCTCTCCCCTTCTCCTCCTCAGATAGCAGGCGTGGAGATTTGAGGAGCATCATCATAGCCCTACTGTGTGGATCACCGCTAGAGAGGAGGACACTTGACCTCCTTCATCCTCTCTTACAGATCTATAGGGATTTAAGGATATACGATCTCCCTAAGTAACACAATCTTTAATATATGTAGTTTTAACTTTCACAGATTTTGCACATCAATCTTTACATAATGACAAATGCATCTTTAGGAAATTTGGAGACTTTGTTTTATGTTCTTCCATTGTGCATGTGATGTCGCCCCTTAGATTTCCCTACATCGAAATCCATAAAAATCAAGAAAATCCTCATTCTAGTTTTCCAATATGTATAATCTGTTACATTAAACATGGGAGGACGTGTGATAGAATGACCCTTATGATTGTTGGCAAAAGTTATCTCTCTCGGGTTTTAAACTAAATTAAAAGTAACCTTCCTCTGATACAAATTATTAGGATTAATACGGCACTAAGAAGGGGGGGGGGGAGTGGGGAATTAGTGCAGCAATAAAAATGATGATTGTGATTTCAAATCTTTCTGTGTTGATAAAAATATAACGAAGAAATCGTATCGAGAAGATGTCGGCTTGATGTAAATGTATAATGCAGAGTGCAGTTAAGTAATGAAAGTAAGAAGTAAGGAAAGAACACACTGGATTTATAGTGGTTCGGTTGTTGTGACCTACGTCCACTTCTGATTCCTCCTCTATCGAGGTCACCGATGTCCACTAATGGTCTTCCTTTAATGGGCAAAGACTAACCACCCTCTTATAATACTTTCTCCTTTTCACGGGTTTAGGAGACAACCCTTACAAGCCTCACACCTCACTTGAATGATCACAAGACTTAGAAAGGGAAGAGGAGGTCACTTAGCACTTTTACAACACTTTCACACCCCAACACTTTAAGAATTTTGTTCACACTTTATTACTTCTTCATGCAGAAAAGAGTGGGGTATTTATAGGCCCCAATGGCTTCAAAATTGGAGCCAAAAAGTGTCTCATCCTAGATTTCTAGGGTACTAGCGATACCACCTCCATTATTGGGTGATACTACCGTCGGCAAACTGACACTAGGCGACACCAAAACCCAGTTTAGTGATACTACTACCTAACAGAGCCTCGAAGGCTAAGCTCTAGCAGTACCACCGCTTAACTAGGCAGTACTATCACCCAGTCCACCTGGGAGGCTGAGCCTCAAGCGGTTCCACTACTACCTCCGACGGTGCCACTACCAGACTAGGCTCTAGGTCACTATTTGGGTCATCAATCTGGCCCAAACCAATCCTGAATCGGGTCCAATTGACCCCTAACTGAGTTAATGGGATTACCTCTCAATCCTAACTCAATCTAAGTTCTAATTATAACAATTAAGGTATTAACTAAGCAGTCTTTATCCGGTATGTCAAATATTCTTTCGGTGAAATCTCAACGAACTTCTGGTGAACTCTCGGTAAGCTTTTGGCGAACTCCCAACAAATTCTAGGCAAACTCTCGATGAACTCTCAGCGAACTCCCGACGAACTCTCGGCGAGCTCCTGATGAACTCTCAGCGAGCTTCCGGCACATCGTTCAAATCTTTGACATATCGTTCGATCTTTGACTCTGGCCCAACATATGTTTTGATGCCTTATTCATTATCATAGTTAATCCTGCAACACTCTTATCAATATATGGATTAGATAAATAATTTATCAATTGATTTCATCATCAAAATCCAAGATTCAACTTCTGTAACTCAAGAGTCATAGATGTTGAATCTCGAATTTTGATGATGAAGTCAATTATATATTATTTTATCTGTTGGGAAATCATGGGGGGCGACATCATATGCGCAGCGGAAGAACAAGAAAACAAAAATCCCCGATTCCCAAAAAGATGTTCGTCATCGTGCGAAGATTGGTGCGCAAAAATCCACAAAACACAAAACTGCGTATAGAGATTGTGTTACCTAGGGAGATCGTATATCCTTGTTTCCTTGCAGATCCTTAGGAGAGGGTGAAGGAGGTCAAGCGTCCTCGTCTCTAGCGGTGATCCACACAGCAGGGTTGCGACGACGCTCCTCAAATCTCCAGGCCTACTCTGAGGTGGAGAGGGAGAGGAGAATAGGAAAGGCAAGCAAAGACTCTAGCCTATGAGGCTATGAATCCCTCCTATTTATAGAGATCCCGTGTCAAACCCTAATGGGTCCTTCCCTAGTGGGTATTGGATCTGCATCCAATAAGACAAGGGCTCCGTCGGATATCTCATATCCGAACCTCTACTCATCGCAATGCCTACCATATGTGTGTGACCCTCTAGGCCCAATATCGAGCTGGCCGTGAGTCATACCTGTCAGAACTCCTTCTAACTCAGTAAATTATTATCTCTGTAATAATTCACTCGACTCATCGACTACGGACGTACTAGGCCACTACGCCGTAGTCCCCAAACGATACAGGGGAATCCAATCCATTGGACCTGTCTGTCCTCAGTTACCATGTACCTATAGTCCCTCATCCATCTAATATCCCAGAGACCGTATATCGAGCATGGTGTTGTCAGACCCATACGGTTTCTACTCGAGTCTCGCTCTAATCGGATTCTCCCGGAGAACTCTTTCTCTCTCAACCCGAATGACCCTGGCCAGGGATTTGTCTGAGCAAGAACACATGGGATATTCCTCTCATGACGCCGAGAGTGGATGATCCTCTATCGACACTCAATAGCCCTCGTAAGGTCGACTACCACTCCCAATGACCAGCTGTACTAGATTTGGGACAGCCAAACCTATAAGTCTGGTATCAAAGAGTGGAGCACTCATACAGGACATCCTTGGTGTCTCAAGTCTAAGGACCAGATACACCACTAGGACTACGGAATCGCTGTCTGACAATAAGGCATCATCAACCATCTAGCATTCCGTAAGCGGATCAATCAGTGAACTCATTCTCCAATGAGCACCTGTACTGTATCCCTAGTGTCCCTACACGAGCAGCTATGAGACCAGCTGCATCCATCATATGGACGGGTATACAGCACACCAGTCTATCCGGTTATCACGATGTCCCTCTCGAGTAACCTATGACCGGGATTATTTAGAATATGTGTTTAAAGGTGAATCGACCTCATTATCGTGATCTCATCACGATCCGATTCCCATTGCACAAATCCAAGGACATCACAATATATATATGCATTTATGCAATAGTTATAAAGTGATATATGCCAAAATATAATAAGCAAAAAGATTCTGTATCAAGTCACACGTGCCATCACTCACGTGATTGGCTTGCTGGGCACCTATAACTAGCAATCTCCCACTTGACCTAAAGCCAATCACCTATGTGTCTGATCCCCATCAGACTCCTGTGACGCTCAAAGACAATCTGAGAGAATGGCTTTGTCAGTGGATCTGCAATGTTATCTTCGGATGGAACTCTTTCCACTACTACATATCCTCGGGTTACGATCTCTCTTATAAGCTGGAACCTCCTCAGAACACTTCTAATGAGACCCGGGTTCCCTTATTTGAGTAATCACCCCATAGTTGTCGCAATATAAGGAAGTCGACTTGTCGCTATTTGTATCGACTCCCAAATTTGTGATGAACTTCTTCACCCAGACTCCCTCCTTTGCTGCATCTGATGCAGCAATGTACTCCGCCTCTATGGTCGAGTCAGCAGTGGTATCTTGCTTGGAACTCTTCCAGCACGCTGCTCCTCCATTCAAGGTGTACACATACCCTGAATTCGACTCGCTATCATCGACATCAGACTGAAAACTTGAGTCAGTGAAGCCTTCAACCTTAAGGCTATTACCTCCATATACTAGTAAAAGATCCTTAGTCCTTCTCAAGTACTTAAGGATACACTTTACTGCTTTCCAGTGCTCCAAGCCTGGATCCGCCTGATACCTGCTCGTGACACTTAGAGCATGCGCTATATCAAGCCTAGTACATAGCATGGCATACATGATAGACCCTATTGCTGAGGCATAAGGTATCATATCCATGTTTGCCCTTTGGAATTTTCCATGTCAAACCTTTTGACAATGGTTTCTATGTACCTGGACTGGGACAAGCCAAGCATCCTCTTGGATCTATCTCTATAGATTCTAATCCCCAAAATATTGGATGCTTCCCCTAAGTCCTTCATGGAGAAGTGTCTAGATAACCAAGCCTTTACTGTGGATAGCATTCCTATGTCATTCCCAATGATGAGGATGTCATCCACATATAACACCAAAAAGGTGATAGCGCTCCCACTTACCTTCCTGTACACACAAGGCTCATCTTCGTTCTTAACGAAGTCATAATATCTGATTAACTCATCAAATCTTATGTTCCAACTTCGGGAAGCTTGCTTTAGTCCATAAATGGATTTAAGCAACCTACACACTTTATCTGGGCAGTTCTTGGACACGAATCCCTCAGGTTGCATCATATACACCTCCTCCTCGAGGTTCCCATTGAGGAATGCGGTTTTCACATCCATCTGCCAAATCTCATAATCATAGTGTGCTGCAATAGCCAATAGAATTCTGATGGATTTTAGCATTGCTACGGGTGAGAAGGTTTCGTCGTAGTCAACACCTTGCCTTTGACGATACCCTTTAGCCACTAGCCTTGCTTTATAGGTCTCTACCTTTCCATCTACTCTGATCTTTTTCTTAAAGATCCATTTGCAACCGATGGGTACAATACCTTCGGGCGCATCAACTAGGTTCAAAACCTTATTGGAGTACATAGAATCCATCTCAGAATTCATGGCTTCTTGCCACTTCCCGGAGTCTATACTCATAATAGCCTCCTCATAGGTCTGAGGATCAATATCCTCAGCATCCTCTCCTCTAATATGTCCCACATATCTCTCAGGAGGATGAGATACTCTATCAGACCTGCGTAAAGTTGAAACTTGTGTATTAGGTACCTGAACAGACTCGGGCTGTAGAGTGGTGCTTGAGCTTGGTTCTCTAACTTCGCTCAACTCTATCATTCTCCCACTGTCTCCGCCAAGAATGTGTTCCTTCTCAAGGAACACTGCTCTCTTAGCTACAAAGACCTTTTGGTCCTCGAGATGATAGAAGTAATACCCACAAGTTTCCTTGGGGTATCCCACAAATATGCATCGCTCTGTCCTTGATTCTAACTTATCGGAGTTGTGTCTTTTAACGTGGGCTGGGCAGCCCCAAATCTTAACAACCTTAAGATCAAGCTTCTTCCCTTTCCATATCTCATATGGTGTAGACACTACCGACTTAGTTGGAACTCTGTTCAGAAGGTAAGCTGCGGTTTCTAGGGCATATCCCCAGAATGAGATGGGTAGGTCAGCGAAACTCATCATGGACCGTACCATATCTAATAAAGTACGATTTCTCCTTTCAGAGACACCATTGAGCTGAGGTGTGTAAGGAGGTGTCCATTAGGATAATATCCCATGGTCCTTGAGGAACTGAGTAAACTCTGTACTTAAGTACTCACCTCCTCGATCTGATCGAAGAGTTTTGATACTCTTTCCAGTCTAGTTCTCCACCTCATTCTTATACTCTCTGAATTTCTCAAAGGCCTCGGACTTGTACTTCATTAAGTACACATATCCATACCTTGAGAAATCATCAGTAAATGTAATGAAGTAGGAGTAACCTCCAATGGCATGAGTTGACATGGGTCCACATACATCACTATGTATGAGTTCCAACAACTCAGTGGCTCTCTCTCCAGTTCCACTAAATGGAGAGTTGGTCAATTTTTCACGAATGCAAGGTTCACAAGTTGCATATGACACGTAGTCGAATGGATCTAGATATCCATCATTTAGCAACTTTTGAATCCTTCTTTCATGGATGTGACCTAGCCTACAATGCCATAGGTATGTACTATTCACCTCATCTCATTTCCTCTTAGACACTTACATTCATGATATGTGGAGTAGTGTCTTGCATAAACAAACCTTTATAAAATATTCCTCTCATCAATCTCCCCTTAGCTTTGCTAGAATTTACAATAAATTGTAGATGTGATAAGCAATATTGGTATCCAATACCAATGCACTATCACAAAAATCTAACAATTGGAGATTGATCATGAATGTACTTGAAGCTTCACCAAGCTTCTTGTTTCGCCCTTTCTGCAAGGTACTCTTTGCAGTTCTTCTTCCAGTTCCCATCTTTACCACAGTGGAAGCACTGGCCTTTGTCCTTTGCTGGGTCTTTCTTAGCAACCTTTGCTTTACCTTGTTTGCCCTTGCCCTTTCCCTTCTTAAGGGACCTTTCTGCTTTCCTTTTCTTTCTGGTCTCACCAGTGTAAAGAACTGGCTTCTCTTTCTTAATAGTACTCTCTGCCTCCCTCAACATATTGAGGAGCTCTGGGAGAGTCACCTCAAGCTTGTTCATATTAAAATTCATTATGAACTGTGAAAAGGAATCTGGTAGGGACTGAAGCACAATGTCCACACACAAGTTATCCTCTAGGACCATTCCTAGACCTGTGAGTTTCTCTATCCACTCAATCATCTTTAGGACATGGTTCTGAACCGGTGTCCCCTCAGTCATCCTAGCGCGGAAAAGGCTCTTGGATATCTCATATCGTTGAGTCCTTCCCTGTTCCTCAAACAATTTGCGGACATGTAGGAGAATGGATCTGGCATCCATCTTTTCATGTTGTCTCTGTAACTCTGGAGTCATAGAGCCCAACATATAGCACTGAGCAAGAGTGGAGTCATCAATGTACTTCACGTAGCGAGCGATCTCATCCTCGCTTGCCCCTTCTTCGGGCGTAGGCATCACTGTATCAAGGATGTACACGATTTTCTCCGCTGTGAGAACAATTCTCAAGTTACGGAGCCAATCCGTATAATTTGGACCAGTGAGGCGGTTGACATCAAGTATGCCACGTAAGGGATTTGAAAGCGACATTTTCTGAAAATAAAGATGTAGCAGAAATGAATAACATGCAGATTTTGCAAGAAATAAACTATCAAGATATGGACTTCTATCTTAATATGCTCCCACTATTTTACTAACGAGTCACGCGACATCCTCAGCACGTAAAACGGAAGTCTCCGGCAGACTTCTAGTGGGGATCAGGATCCAATGAGCGTCTTAGTGTAACCTCGAGGGACTCGACCAATCACACTAAGCCTAAAAGGTAGGCAACTCTTGTCGATCACAACTCCTTGTGATTCCCGTCCTGTTCGGCCTCCGAATCACCATGGCCTCGAGGGACTCGACCAACCATGATGCTCGGTTAAGTCAACACCTTCGTTACAAGATGAGTCTGATTTGATGATATACCCTCGAGGGACTCGACCAAGCATACCATGCCCTCAGGTCACCGGTGACATCTCTATGTCGTAAGCAAGATAGTGAATCGCGATATAGGTGAGTCTCGAGGGACTCGACCAACTCAACCTACACCGGGAATCGGTTCCTACTCATAAAGATGGAAGGCCACGTGGGTCAATCTAATTGTCTCACGTTTACCGACTTAATATTATCGAGAGATGTTTCTAAAATTTGGTCTCCTAATATGACATGTCACACATATACATATTTAATATATATCTACATTGCATGCATATATATATACATATTTAGTATGTGTATAAGCAATCACATTAGATGATCATGGACCACAACCTAACATGATTAGGCCTGAGCCAGTAGGCCTAATCACTCACATCAAGATCTATGTGTGCAACGATACATCTCCATGCCCTGTGATCGTCCATCTCGTCCTCGTCGATTCCGTCGACATCTTGATGCATCTCCATGCATCACGATCGTCCGTCTCGTGGGTCCCGCTATCGCATCCACGCTCCCACTGCGCCTCCTCATGTGATTACAACTTAATCATAGGCACGCAGGCCCGACAATAAATGAGAAATATAATGGAGGCTCGCAGACCTCAATAATAATAATCACAAGTACACACATCACACGGTTCATGATCATCCGTCCACACATCATACATCACATGTATAAATAATCATAATCATGTAGGACTACTAGATAATAATAAAAATAATAATCAACTAAACCTTTTAATTAATTAATATTTTTTGAAATCAGGGACATGTAGGGAATTTCTGAATTTATAGGGGTATTTTCGTAATTTGGACAAAAGACAGAAACTGGAATTTCTCAAATTCCGAGGGGCAAAACTATCTTTTTCCCAGAAAAACCTAATGCCCTACTATCCTTTGCTGCTGTCGCCGCCGCCGCCACCCTGCTGGTGGCGGCCTATGCGGCGGGGCGAGGGCACTGCCCTCGCCTGCAAGCGGCACGCCCGCTGGCCGCTGCAGGTGGGCTCCCCCGCGGGCGTCGCTGCCTCCACAGGCGGTGCTGTCCCGCCGGGCGGCCGCCCCTGTGGGGGGGGGGGGGGGTTTCGCCCGCGGGAGCAGCGGCGGCAGGCATCGCTGCCCTACGGCAGCAGGCGCCGCTTCCTTGCAGCGGCAGGCGCCGCTGCCCTGCGGCGCCTCTGCCCGTGGGCTGCCATCCCCGCCGGCAGCAAGGCTGCTGCAAGCAGGCCGCCGGCCGGCTACTGCAGACGCAGCCCCTATACTGCCCGCCTTCGGCTGCGCTTCACGCACGCAGATCGAGGGCAGCAACTGTTGCCGCACTTTCTCGTTTTTGCGTCAACGATTTTGATTTCAAAATTCTTCCTAAACACAACACACGCAGTTCAAAACCAATCATTCGCACGAACAAACTGGCTCTGATACCACTGTTGGGAAATCATGGGGGGCGACATCATATGCGCAGCGGAAGAACAAGAAAACAAAAATCCCCGATTCCCAAAAAGATGTTCGTCATCGTGCGAAGATTGGTGCGCAAAAATCCACAAAACACAAAACTGCGTATAGAGATTGTGTTACCTAGGGAGATTGTATATCCCTGTTTCCTTGCAGATCCTTAGGAGAGGGTGAAGGAGGTCAAGCGTCCTCCTCTCTAGCGGTGATCCACACAGCAGGGTTGCGACGACGCTCCTCAAATCTCCAGGCCTACTCTGAGGTGGAGAGGGAGAGGAGAATAGGAAAGGCAAGCAAAGACACTAGCCTATGAGGCTATGAATCCCTCCTATTTATAGAGATCCCGTGTCAAACCCTAATGGGTCCTTCCCTAGTGGGTATTGGATCTGCATCCAATAAGACAAGGGCTCCGTCGGATATCTCATATTCGACCCTCTACTCATCGCAATGCCTACCATATGTGTGTGACCCTCTAGGCCCAATATCGAGCTGGCCGTGAGTCATACCTGTCAGAACTCCTTCTAACTCAGTGAATTATTATCTTTGTAATAATTCACTCGACTCATCGACTACGGACGTACTAGGCCACTACGCCGTAGTCCCCAGACGATACAGGGGAATCCAATCCATTGGACCTGTCTGTCCTCAGTTACCATGTACCTATAGTCTCTCATCCATCTAATATCCCAGAGACCGTATATCGAGCATGGTGTTGTCAGACCCATACGGTTTCTACTCGAGTCTCGCTCTAATCGGATTCTCCCGGAGAACTCTTTCTCTCTCAACCCGAATGACCCTGGCCAGGGATTTGTCTGAGCAAGAACACATGGGATATACCTCTCATGACGCCGAGAGTGGATGATCCTCTATCGACACTCAATAGCCCTCGTAAGGTCGACTACCACTCCCAATGACCAGTTGTACTAGATCTGGGACAGCCAAACCTATAAGTCTGGTATCAAAGAGTGGAGCACTCATACAGGACATCCTTGGTGTCTCAAGTCTAAGGACCAGATACACCACTAGGACTACGGAATCGCTGTCTGACAATAAGGCATCATCAACCATCCAGCATTCCGTAAGCGGATCAATCAGTGAACTCATTCTCCAATGAGCACCTGTACTGTATCCCTAGTGTCCCTACACGAGCAGCTATGAGACCAGTTGCATCCATCATATGGACGGGTATACAGCACACCAGTCTATCCGGTTATCACGATGTCCCTCTCGAGTAACCTATGACGGGGATTATTTAGGATATGTGTTTAAAGGTGAATCGATCTCATTATCGTGATCTCATCACGATCCGATTCCCATTGCACAAATCCAAGGACATCACAATATATATATGCATTTATGCAATAGTTATAAAGTGATATATGCCAAAATATAATAAGCAAAAAGATTTTGTATCAAGTCACACGTGCCATCACTCACGTGATTGGCTTGCTGGGCACCTATGACTAGCAATCTCCCACTTGACCTAAAGCCAATCACCTATGTGTCTGATCCCCATCAGACTCCTGTGACGCTCAAAGACAATCTGAGAGAATGGCTTTGTCAGTGGATCTGCAATGTTATCTTCGGATGGAACTCTTTCCACTACTACATATCCTCGGGTTACGATCTCTCTTATAAGCTGGAACCTCCTCAGAACACTTCTAATGAGACCCGGGTTCCCTTATTTGAGTAATCACCCCATAGTTGTCGCAATATAAGGAAGTCGACTTGTCGCTATTTGTATCGACTCCCAAATTTGTGATGAACTTCTTCACCCAGACTCCCTCCTTTGCTGCATCTGATGCAGCAATGTACTCCGCCTCTATGGTCGAGTCAGCAGTGGTATCTTGCTTGGAACTCTTCCAGCACGCTGCTCCTCCATTCAAGGTGTACACATACCCTGAATTCGACTCGCTATCATCGACATCAGACTGAAAACTTGAGTCAGTGAAGCCTTCAACCTTAAGGCTATTACCTCCATATACTAGTAAAAGATCCTTAGTCCTTCTCAAGTACTTAAGGATACACTTTACTGCTTTCCAGTGCTCCAAGCCTGGATCCGCCTGATACCTGCTCGTGACACTTAGAGCATGCGCTATATCAAGCCTAGTACATAGCATGGCATACATGATAGACCCTATTGCTGAGGCATAAGGTATCATATCCATGTTTGCCCTTTGGAATTTTCCATGTCAAACCTTTTGACAATGGTTTCTATGTACCTGGACTGGGACAAGCCAAGCATCCTCTTGGATCTATCTCTATAGATTCTAATCCCCAAAATATTGGATGCTTCCCCTAAGTCCTTCATGGAGAAGTGTCTAGATAACCAAGCCTTTACTGTGGATAGCATTCCTATGTCATTCCCAATGATGAGGATGTCATCCACATATAACACCAAAAAGGTGATAGCGCTCCCACTTACCTTCCTGTACACACAAGGCTCATCTTCGTTCTTAACGAAGTCATAAGATCTGATTGACTCATCAAATCTTATGTTCCAACTTCGGGAAGCTTGCTTTAGTCCATAAATGGATTTAAGCAACCTACACACTTTATCTGGGCAGTTCTTGGACACGAATCCCTCAGGTTGCATCATATACACCTCCTCCTCGAGGTTCCCATTGAGGAATGCGGTTTTCACATCCATCTGCCAAATCTCATAATCATAGTGTGCTGCAATAGCCAATAGAATTCTGATGGATTTTAGCATTGCTACGGGTGAGAAGGTTTCGTCGTAGTCAACACCTTGCCTTTGACGATACCCTTTAGCCACTAGCCTTGCTTTATAGGTCTCTACCTTTCCATCTACTCCGATCTTTTTCTTAAAGATCCATTTGCAACCGATGGGTACAATACCTTCGGGCGCATCAACTAGGTTCAAAACCTTATTGGAGTACATAGAATCCATCTCAGAATTCATGGCTTCTTGCCACTTCCCGGAGTCTATACTCATAATAGCCTCCTCATAGGTCTGAGGATCAATATCCTCAGCATCCTCTCCTCTAATATGTCCAACATATCTCTCAGGAGGATGAGATACTCTATCAGACCTACGTAAAGTTGAAACTTGTGTATTAGGTACCTGAACAGACTCGGGCTGTAGAGTGGTGCTTGAGCTTGGTTCTCTAACTTCGCTCAACTCTATCATTCTCCCGCTGTCTCCGCCAAGAATGTGTTCCTTCTCAAGGTACACTGCTCTCTTAGCTACAAAGACCTTTTGGTCCTCGAGATGATAGAAGTAATACCCACAAGTTTCCTTGGGGTATCCCACAAATATGCATCGCTCTGTCCTTGATTCTAACTTATCGGAGTTGTGTCTTTTAACGTGGGCTGGGCAGCCCCAAATCTTAACAACCTTAAGATCAAGCTTCTTCCCTTTCCATATCTCATATGGTGTAGACACTACCGACTTAGTTGGAACTCTGTTCAGAAGGTAAGCTGCGGTTTCTAGGGCATATCCCCAGAATGAGATGGGTAGGTCAGCGAAACTCATCATGGACCGTACCATATCTAATAAAGTACGATTTCTCCTTTCAGAGACACCATTGAGCTGAGGTGTGTAAGGAGGTGTCCATTAGGATAATATCCCATGGTCCTTGAGGAACTGAGTAAACTCTGTACTTAAGTACTCACCTCCTCGATCTGATCGAAGAGTTTTGATACTCTTTCCAGTCTAGTTCTCCACCTCTTTCTTATACTCTCTGAATTTCTCAAAGGCCTCGGAGTTGTACTTCATTAAGTACACATATCCATACCTTGAGAAATCATCAGTAAATGTAATGAAGTAGGAGTAACCTCCAATGGCATGAGTTGACATGGGTCCACATACATCACTATGTATGAGTTCCAACAACTTAGTGGCTCTCTCTCCAGTTCCACTAAATGGAGAGTTGGTCAATTTTCCACGAATGCAAGGTTCACAAGTTGCATATGACACGTAGTCGAATGGATATAGATATCCATCATTTAGCAACTTTTGAATCCTTCTTTCATGGATGTGACCTAGCCTACAATGCCATAGGTATGCACTATTCACCTCATCTCGTTTCCTCTTAGACACTTACATTCATGATATGTGGAGTAGTGTCTTGCATAAACAAACCTTTATGCAATATTCCTCTCATCAATCTCCCCTTAGCTTTGCTAGAATTTACAATAAATTGTAGATGTGATAAGCAATATTGGTATCCAATACCAATGCACTATCACAAAAATCTAACAATTGGAGATTGATCATGAATGTACTTGAAGCTTCACCAAGCTTCTTGTTTCGCCCTTTCTGCAAGGTACTCTTTGCAGTTCTTCTTCCAGTTCCCATCTTTACCACAGTGGAAGCACTGGCCTTTGTCCTTTGCTGGGTCTTTCTTAGCAACCTTTGCTTTACCTTGTTTGCCCTTGCCCTTTCCCTTCTTAAGGGACCTTTCTGCTTTCCTTTTCTTTCTGGTCTCACCAGTGTAAAGAACTGGCTTCTCTTTCTTAATAGTACTCTCTGCCTCCCTCAACATATTGAGGAGCTCTGGGAGAGTCACCTCAAGCTTGTTCATATTAAAATTCATTATGAACTGTGAAAAGGAATCTGGTAGGGACTGAAGCATAATGTCCACACACAAGTTATCCTCTAGGACCATTCCTAGACCTGTGAGTTTCTCTATCCACTCAATCATCTTTAGGACATGGTTCTGAACCGGTGTCCCCTCAGTCATCCTAGCGCGGAAAAGGCTCTTGGATATCTCATATCGTTGAGTCCTTCCCTGTTCCTCAAACAATTTACGGACATATAGGAGAATGGATCTGGCATCCATCTTTTCATGTTGTCTCTGTAACTCTGGAGTCATAGAGCCCAACATATAGCACTGAGCAAGAGTGGAGTCATCAATGTACTTCACGTAGCGAGCGATCTCATCCTCGCTTGCCCCTTCTTCGGGCGTAGGCATCACTGTATCAAGGATGTACACGATTTTCTCCGCTGTGAGAACAATTCTCAAGTTACGGAGCCAATCCGTATAATTTGGACCAGTGAGGCGGTTGACATCAAGTATGCCATGTAAGGGATTTGAAAGCGACATTTTCTGAAAATAAAGATGTAGCAGAAATGAATAACATGCAGATTTTGCAAGAAATAAACTATCAAGATATGGACTTCTATCTTAATATGCTCCCACTATTTTACTAACGAGTCACGCGACATCCTCAGCACGTAAAACGGAAGTCTCTGGCAGACTTCTAGTGGGGATCAGGATCCAATGAGCGTCTTAGTGTAACCTCGAGGGACTCGACCAATCACACTAAGCCTAAAAGGTAGGCAACTCTTACCGATCACAACTCCTTGTGATTCCCATCCTGTTCGGCCTCCGAATCACCATGGCCTCGAGGGACTCGACCAACCATGATGCTCGGTTAAGTCAACACCTTCGTTACAAGATGAGTCTGATTTGATGATATACCCTCGAGGGACTCGACCAAGCATACCATGCCCTCAGGTCACCGGTGACATCTCTATGTCGTAAGCAAGATAGCGAATCGCGATATAGGTGAGTCTCGAGGGACTCGACCAACTCAACCTACACCGGGAATCGGTTCCTACTCATAACGATGGAAGGCCACGTGGGTCAATCTAATTGTCTCACGTTTACCGACTTAATATTATCAGAGATGTTTCTAAAATTTGGTCTCCTAATATGACATGTCACACATATACATATTTAATATATATCTACATCGCTTGCATATATATATACATATCTATTATGTATATAAGCAATCACATCAGATGATCATGGACCACAACCTAACATGATTAGGCCCGAGCCAGTAGGCCTAATCACTCACATCAAGATCTATGTGTGCAACGGTGCATCTCCATGCCCTGTGATCGTCCATCTCGTCCTCGTCGATTCCGTCGACATCTTGATGCATCTCCATGCATCACGATCGTCCGTCTCGTGGGTCCCGCTATCGCATCCACGCTCCCGCTGCGCCTCCTCATATGATTACAACTTAATCATAGGCACGCAGGCCCGACAATAAACGAGAAATATAATGGAGGCTCGCAGACCTCAATAATAATAATCACAAGTACACACATCACACGGTCCATGATCATCCGTCCACACATCATACATCACATGTATAAATAATCATAATCATGTAGGACTACTAGATAATAATAAAAATAATAATCAACTAAACCTTTTATTTAATTAATATTTTTTTAAATCAGGGACATGTAGGGAATTTCTGAATTTATAGGGGTATTTTCGTAATTTGGACAAAAGACATAAACTGGAATTTCTCAAATTCCGAGGGGCAAAACTATCTTTTTCCCAGAAAACCCTAATGCCCTACTATCCTTTGCTGCTGTCGCCGCCGCCGCCACCCTGCTGGCGGCGGCCTGTGCGGCGGGGCGAGGGCACTGCCCTCGCCTGCAGGTGGCACGCCCGCTGGCGGCGCTGCCTCTGCAGGTGGGCTCCCCCGCGGGCGTCGCTGCCTCCGCAGGCGGTGCTGTCCCGCCGGGCGGCCGCCCCTGTGGCGGGGGGGGGTTTCGCCCGCGGGAGCAGCGGCGGCAGGCATCGCTGCCCTACGGCGGCAGGTGCCGCTTCCTTGCGGCGGCAGACACCGCTTCCTTGCGGCGGCAGGCGCCGTTGCCCTGCGGCGCCTCTGCCCGTGGGCTGCCATCCCCGCCGGCAGCAAGGCTGCTGCAAGCAGGCCGCCGGCCGGCTACTGCAGACGCAGCCCCTATACTGCCCGCTTTCGGCTGCGCTTCACGCACGCAGATCGAGGGCAGCAACTGTTGTCGCTCTTTCTCGCTTTTGCGTCAACGATTTTGACGTCAAAATTCTTCCTAAACACAACACACGCAGTTCAAAACCAATCATTCGCACGAACAACCTGGCTCTGATACCACTGTTGGGAAATCATGGGGGGCGACATCATATGCGCAGCGGAAGAACAAGAAAACAAAAATCCCCGATTCCCAAAAAGATGTTCGTCATCGTGCGAAGATTGGTGCGCAAAAATCCACAAAACACAAAACTGCGTATAGAGATTGTGTTACCTAGGGAGATCGTATATCCCTGTTTCCTTGCAGATCCTTAGGAGAGGGTGAAGGAGGTCAAGCGTCCTCCTCTCTAGCGGTGATCCACACAGCAGGGTTGCGACGACGCTCCTCAAATCTCCAAGCCTACTCTGAGGTGGAGAGGGAGAGGAGAATAGGAAAGGCAAGCAAAGACTCTAGCCTATGAGGCTTTGAATCCCTCCTATTTATAGAGATCCCGTGTCAAACCCTAATGGGTCCTTCCCTAGTGGGTATTGGATCTGCATCCAATAAGACAAGGGCTCCGTCGGATATCTCATATCCGAACCTCTACTCATCGTAATGCTTACCATATGTGTGTGACCCTCTAGGCCCAATATCGAGCTGGCCGTGAGTCATACCTATCAGAACTCCTTCTAACTCAGTGAATTATTATCTCTGTAATAATTCACTCGACTCATCGACTACGGACGTACTAGGCCACTACGCCGTAGTCCCCAGACGATACAGGGGAATCCAATCCATTGGACCTGTCTGTCCTCAGTTACCATGTACCTATAGTCTCTCATCCATCTAATATCCCAGAGACCGTATATCGAGCATGGTGTTGTCAGACCCATACGGTTTCTACTCGAGTCTCGCTCTAATCGGATTCTCCCGGAGAACTCTTTCTCTCTCAACCCGAATGACCCTGGCCAGGGATTTGTCTGAGCAAGAACACATGGGATATTCCTCTCATGACGCCGAGAGTGGATGATCCTCTATCGACACTCAATAGCCCTCGTAAGGTCGACTACCACTCCCAATGACCAGTTGTACTAGATCTGGGACAGCCAAACCTATAAGTCTGGTATCAAAGAGTGGAGCACTCATACAGGACATCCTTGGTGTCTCAAGTCTAAGGACCAGATACACCACTAGGACTACGGAATCGCTGTCTGACAATAAGGCATCATCAACCATCCAGCATTCCGTAAGCGGATCAATCAGTGAACTCATTCTCCAATGAGCACCTGTACTGTATCCCTAGTGTCCCTACACGAGCAGCTATGAGACCAGCTGCATCCATCATATGGACGGGTATACAGCACACCAGTCTATCCGGTTATCACGATGTCCCTCTCGAGTAACCTATAACCGGGATTATTTAGGATATGTGTTTAAAGGTGAATCGATCTCATTATCGTGATCTCATCACGATCCGATTCCCATTGCACAAATCTAAGGACATCACAATATATATATGCGTTTATGCAATAGTTATAAAGTGATATACGCCAAAATATAATAAGCAAAAAGATTCTGTATCAAGTCACACGTGCCATCACTCACGTGATTGGCTTGCTGGGCACCTATGACTAGCATTATCTAATCTGTATGTTGAGAAAAATGTGTAGGATTAACTACAATAGTAGTAAGACATAAAGCAGGTGTTATGCTGGAGTCAAGATCGAGATCTCGTTGAGGGTTCAAGAGTTCGTCGGAACTCCGGATGCTCGACGGAAGTTCTACCGGAACCAACCGAGAAGTCCAGGAGCTTGCCAAAGAAGCTCATTGAAACTTGCCAAGAAGATCATCATAAAGTATGGGAGCTTGTCGGGAGTCTACCGGAACATTGCCAAGAGTTCATCGAAAGATTATCGGAAGCTCGCCGGAAGAAGCAATTGACATACCGGCACAAGAGTGCTTTGTTATGTCTTAGTTATTATAGTTAGACAATAGATTGAGTTAGAATTGAGAGATAATCCTACCAACTTAATTAGGGGCCAATTGGGCTCACAATAAGACTGAATTGGGTCGGATTGAACAGCTCATTCAGCCCCTGAAAATATGGTCGGCGGTGGCACCGCTTGGGAGACCCACTCTCCCAGGTAGTCTGGAAGGTGGTACCGCCCAGACTAGGTAGTGGTACGATTGGCAGTTAATGCTGCCAGTAGTGGTAGTACCATCAGAGCTCAGTCTCTGAGCTCTATCAGGTAGTAGTATCGCCCAAACTGGGCGGTGGTACTGCCCAGTGTCAGGTGTTAGGTGTCAAGCAGTGGTATCGCCCAGTAATGGCAGTAGTACCACCTAGTAATGGCGGTGGTACCACTAGTACCACGAAATCCGGGGATATGATACTTTTTTGCTCCAATTTTAAAGCCAATGAGGCCTATAAATACCCCACCCTTTTCTGCATGAAAGGGAACAAAAGTATTGGCATAATCTTGAGTCTTTGAAGTGTTAAAGAGTTGTAAAAGTGCTAGAGTCCTCCTCCCTTTCTAAGTGTTGAGATCATTCAAGAGAGGTGTGAGACTTGTAAGGGTTATCTCCTAAGCCTGTGAAAAGGGTAAAGCGCTGTAAAAGGTGGTTGGTCTTCACCTATTGACGGAAGGCCTTTAGTGGACGTCGGTGACCTTGACGGAGGAGGAATCTGAAAGTGGATGTAGGTCACAATAACCCAACCACTCTAAATTCTAGTTTGCTTTTCATTTATGCAATTTACATTACTGCAAACCTCCTTAAATGTTCTCTTTGCACTTTTACGAAAGCTTTCAAATTCAATCTCTCTCCGAAATGGATTGAATCGAAATGAACATTTTTCAAAATCGGGTTTAATCGGGAAAGCACTAATTCACCCCCCACCCCACCCACCTCCTATCTTAGTGCTCTTTTGATCCTAACAATTGGTATCAGAGCAAGATTTACTCTCATTTAGCTTAAAACTCAAGAGAGATGGCATTTGCCGACAACCAAGAGAGTCATTCAATTACATGTCCGCCCATATTCAATGGGACGGATTACACATATTGGAAGACTAGAATGAGGATCTTCCTAATTTCAATGGATTTTGAATTATGAAATATTATAGAAAATGGGTTTCAAAAGTCTTCTCTTCCAATAAACGATTGGATTGAGTTGGAGAAGAAGACTTTCGCTTTAAACGCAAAGGCTATGAATTCCTTATTCTGTGCTTTAGATAAAAACAAGTTCAATCATGTGTCTATTTGTGAAACAATTTTTGATATTTGGCACACACTCGAAGTGACTCATGAAGGCACTAGTAGAGTAAAGGAGATAAAAATTAATCTTTTAGTGCACACTTATGAGTTGTTTCGGATGAAATCGAGTGAGACCATTGGAGACATGTACACCTGATTTACGGATGTCGTCAATGGTCTAAAAGGTCTTGGTAAAGGTTTCTCAGATTTTGAACTTGTTAATAAAATTTTAAGATCCCTTCCAAAGAGTTGGGACTCTAAAGTCACGGTCATTCAAAAGGTCAAAGGTTTAAATAACTTTTCTCTTGAAGAACTAATCGGGTCATTAATGACCTATGAGATAACTTGTAATGCTCATGAAGAGCTTGAAAATAACCTTCCAAAGAACAGGAAAGATATGACACTAAGAACTTAAGAAGACCACTTGAAAGAAAATTCAAGTGATAAGGATTTTGATGAAGACTTGGCACTCTTAACAAGAAAGATCAAAAAATTTATAAAAGAAAATAATTTAAAAATGATACTAAAAATAAAATTAAATCAAAAAAAAATAAATGATATACTATGAATGTAAGAAGCCAGGACACTTCAAGAGTGAATGTCCCCAAGCAAAGAGGAAGCCATCAAAGAAGAAGAATGCTCTTAAAGAAACTTAGGACGACTCAAGTGCATCCGAAAAAGAGGAGCCAATCAACACCGAGTAAGTTGCTCACTATACACTAATGGCTATTGGAGATGAGGCAAGTAGTTCATTTGATACAAATTTATCCTTTGATGAACTATTAAATACTTTTCATAATTTATTTGATGAATGTAAATTAATTAATAAAAAATATAAATTATTGAAAAAAGAGCATGCTTCTCTTATTAGTGATTTCGATAGATTGAAAGTTGAGCACAATGATAGTTTAGCTCTATGTACGAAATGTGATGAACTAGAAATACTTCAAAAGGAAAACTTGCTACTTAAGGAAACCTTAGAAAATTTTGAGGTTGGTAGCAAGTCCTTGAACATGATCCTTGTCAATAAGGGTTACGTTCATAGGAGAGGCAGAATCGGATTTATGAGTAGATCTTACCAAAATCTAACCACCTTTGTTAAAAGCCCTACCTTGCATGTATCACCTCACCAAATGCAACTTTTGTTGTAAACTCGGACTTGTTGCCTATAAATATTCACTTAAGAGATATAGTCCACATAAATTAATTTGAGTTCCTAAAAGAACCTCAAATGACTCAATACAATATGATAAGCTATGTAGATCGATTTTTGAGACACCTAAAGTCAAATGGGTACCTAAAAATCATCTTTTTTTTGTAGAAAAATGTACCATCATAGGCTAGGAGTAAGAGATGATACCTTGATAGTGGATGCTCAAGGCATATGACCAGAGATCCATCTCAATTTTCTAAGCTTACTAGCCTATATAAATGATATGTCACCTTCGGAGACAACAACATGGGTAAAATCATTGGCAAATGAACCATAGGTAATAAATCCAACATTTTTATTGAAGATGTGATATTGATTGATGGCTTAAAGCATAACCTTTTGAGCATTAGTCAATTGTGTGATAAAGGATATATTATTAGATTTGAATCGAATGCTTGTATTATAGAAAAACTACACAAAAACACATCTATGATTGTCCTAAAACAAAATAATGTATACACTATCAACATTGATGATCTTTGTAATAAAATGTATCTTTCGGTTTTAAATAATGATGCTTGTCCTTTGGCATAGGAGATTAGGTCATGCTAGCATGAAACTAATCTTTCAAATCTCATCGAAAGAACTTGTAAGAGGAATTCCTCACATTAAGTTCATTAAAGACAATGTGTGTAATGCATGTCAACTAGGAAAACAAATAAAAGGTAACTTTAAACCAAAGAACTAAATAAGCACCTCTACGCCATTACAATTGATCCATATGAACTTGTTCAGACCAATTTCTACATCAAGCCTAGGAGGTAGCAAATACACCTTTGTTATCGTGGATGATTATAGTGATTACACATGGACTTACTTTTTGGCACACAAAAGTGATTGTGTTAGGACTCTAGCTTGGAGAGTCCTAATTGAGAGGGACATTCATGTAAAACCTACCTAAGCCGACCCCTATTAAAGAGGTGAAGAGGCCGGCTAGGGTTAGGAGGTTGTTTCTTAGAGAAGAATAAGGAGTTGTAAAGGAATAGGAGTCTTGAGTATGAGTTCTATTAGGAGTTGGTTAGAAGTAGGAGTCTTGAGTATGAGTCATATTAGGAGTTAGGGTTTAGAAGCCCTATAAATAGTCATGTATTCCTCCTCTTTTCATAAGCAATAGATGAATCTTTTTTGCAGCCTTTGAGCAGCAACTTGGAGGGAATAACCCCTATAGAGTTCCAAGGAGGCCGATCCCCTAAAGAGATCAACCCCAAGTTTAGAATCTGCAAGGGTTATAACGCCTGGTATCAGAGCAACATTCTTGGCATCTCTCAGCCCTTCTATAGCCATCCATCAACCCTCCACAACCGCCCAAAGCAATTCCCACAATTGCTTAAGAGATCGTTGCAAAATTATGCCGTCATCTCCACCACCACGGATCATCCTTTGATCTCCCCGTGAATTGCAACATGTTCTGGTTTTCTACCTTACTACTGTTGTAATTTAGTTATCCTTATTTAAAAATCTCAAAAAAATTATTCCTATATTGCTGCATAAACTTTTCGTCATAAATTTTTCATCTCTACGACGAAAGATACATTGCAGAATTCCAACCTATAGCACTGTCTATTTGATCTTGCTACTGTATTTTTTCTATCCACATCTCTATAAAATTTTTATGACATCTTTGACATTTTCTAACAGCAGATTTCCTTTGGTTTTGTCAAAAAATTCTCAATATAAACCATTGATATTTTACGTCTAATCTGCTATACTTGAAAATTTGTACTGTAAAATTTCAGCCGCATAGCATTGTTTGTTTGATCTTGATACTATGTTGTTTCTATCCAAATCTCTACGAAATTTTTATGATAGCTTTAACACTTCCTAACAGTGGAATTCCATTTGGTTTCATCAAAAAATTCTCAATATAAACCACTGATCTTTTATGTCCAATCTGCTATACTTAAAAATCTGTGCTGTAGAAAATTTAAGCCGCATATTATTGCCTTAACCCGTCTATTTGCAATCTGTTTGGAATGAAATTTCTTATACACTTCATAAATCATCTTGGCTTCCATCTAAGATTTATCTATTAAGAAATTTATCTCTAAAAATGATTTTGTGTTGCTGCAAATTTTCGTCGTAACCCGCTGAAATTTCTCGATGAGAATTCTGCAATCGCAACTTGCACCAATTTCCTTGCTGTTATACTACCAAAATTTTCTTGATTAAATTAGATATCCTTGCTGTCATATAAACTGTGATTTTTCTATCAATTCCCTCATCAATTCTCTCAAGTTTTTGATGGAAATTACGTCGAGAAATCATTATTTCTTCGACGACAATTCTACTCTTACAAGATAGCACATACTTGCTACAACTTCCACTTATTTTTATCAAACCTTTGCTACCATCTACCACAGATCCAAAACTTTCATCTACAGCCCTAAAACTCCACTAAACCACACCCTCAAACTGCACCCAAAATAGCCACAAAACAAGCCTAAATCGTAGCCTACATCCACCGATCTACCAACCCTTTCGACCATCACCTCTCTTAACCAATACATGCCTTTAACCCGACAACAAAAGAGAGATCTGAACATCATAGATTTGATAGCATATACTATAGCATCTGAGGAGGTAATCAATGCTAAATTCGAAGCCTTCGAGGCGTAAATGGAAGATAAGATTCGGACGCTCTTTACTGAACTCAGAATGGGCCGACCACTAAGCCCGAAGAAATCACATCAAGGAGAGAGCTTTGCCCAATCGCACCAAGCCCAAAGATATGACTTCCAAGAGAGGGGAAGCTTTATGACCGACCCCAACTATCCATGCATGAGAGTGGACTTCCCTAGATGGGAAGAAGGAGACCCGATTGGTTGGATCTCACGCGCGGAGCGATATTTTTGGTACCATAAAACCGTGGATGCATCTATGATGAAAATTGCAGCTACACATCTTGAAGGGGATGCTATACAGTGGTATGACTGGTTTGAACATACTTATGAAGTCCTTTCATGGTAACAATTCAAAGAAGGATTGATGATCCGCTTCAAACCAACCGATTACGAGAATATTGACAGACAACTAGCAAAGATCCGACAAACCTCTACCATTCAGGAGTACCAAACCAAGTTTAAAAGGTTATCTAATCAAACTCATGATTGGTCTCAAAAATAGCTATTGAGGACCTTCATTGAGGGCTTGAAGCCAGAGATCCAAGGAGAAATTAAAGCGCGATAACCATATACGCTTATGGCAGTCATCTCTTTCGCACGACATCAAAAGGAGCAATTGAACCATGAAGCTCAGAGGACTAGGGTCACTCCTCAACCAGTAATATTGAAGCCCTCAGTCCCCCCTACTATCGACCAAGTCCCTACACCAAAGAGGTTAATAAGAGAAGAGCTTCGGGAGCGATATACGAATGGGTTATGTTGGCATTGTGACAAGCCGTGGAGCCGTGAGCATCGTTGTAGTAAAGGGAGACTTCTTATGATTGAACCAATAGAAGAAGAGGTCATTGAATATCCAGAAGAGAGCCTTGAACATAAAGAAGAAGATGCAAAAGAAGAGTCACAACCGACCGAAGTTACGGTACATACACTAGCCGGCTACTCAAACCCACAAACGATAAAAGTTGGAGGCCTTCTCAAACAACAACCAATCACTATTCTCATCGACACGGGCAGTACTAATAACTTTCTAAATAGTAAGGTTACTATCCGGATGGCCTTACCTATCGAGAATTGCAACAGGTTTGACATTAAGGTCGCCGATGGATGGATTTTGAAGTACGATCGTAGGCGCCCGCAAGTGAAACTATTGCTGATCATGAGGCCTTACCAAGAGATAATTGCATATTTCTTCATTCTCCCTCTTGATGATCATGAGGCCATGCTCATAATTAAATGGTTGACGACATTATGTGATATTTCTTAGAATTTTATGCAACTAATTATGAAATTTTACAATAAAGAAAAATAGGTGATACTGAACGGGAAACGTGGGGGCGACATAACGATGATTTGCACACAACAAATGGAGAAGGTTTTACATAAAGCATGCAGCAGATTTTTGATACAACTTGAGCAGCAAACTAAGGGAGAGCCAATAGAATTTGAAGATCCAAACCTACTTCCTTTGCTTGCAGAATTTTCAGATATATTTGATGAACCGTACAACCTATCTCTTACTCGTCGGCATGATCATTATATAACGATTCTTTCAGGAAAACCTTCAGCAAATACTCAGTCATATCAATATCTATATCTCCAGAAGGATAAAATAGAAAGGATTGTAAAAGAGATGCTTGAAACATGTGTTATTCGGCCAAGTTGCAACCTCTACTCTTCACCGGTGCTACTTGTACGCAAGAAGGACGGAACATGGCGAATATGCATTGATTATCAAGCTCTCAATGGCATAACCATCAAGGACAAATACCTTATTCCAATAGCAGATGAATTGCTAGATGAAAGGGAGCACAAATCTTCACAAAGCTGGACCTTTGATCCGGGTATCATCAAATATGAGTGTGCGAAGAAGACATACCGAAAACCACCTTTTGAACACACAACAACCACTACGAATTTTTGTTTTCTTCAACAGAAGGTGGAATATCTTGGGCATATCATATCAGAGGAAGGTGTGGTAGTGGACCCCTTCAAAATTGGAGCAATGCAAAACTGGTTGACCCCGAGAAACATAAAATTGCTACATGGCTTTTTGGGTTTAACAGGCTACTACCGCAAGTTCATGAAAAACTATGGAAAGATCAATGCACCACTTACTTCCTTACTAGAAAAAGATGTCTGTCAATGGTTAGACAGAGCCTCCGCTGCCTTCGACAAACCTAAGGCAGCCATGACGACGACGCCGGTGCTAACACTACCAGATTTCAACCAACCCTTCGTTATTGAGGCCGACGCATCTGGAGTCGAAATTGGAGCCATTCTCATGCAAGATGGTCGACCACTCATATACACTAGCAAGGCATTATCTCCCTCCCATCAAAATAAGTCAACATATGATAAGGAGATGCTCGCCATTGTGCACACAACAACGAGGTGGAGACCCTACTTGGTTGGTCGACGATTTCAAATTAAAATCGACCATAAAAGTCTCAAGTTCTTTTTGGAGCGAAAGATATCATCCCCTGAGCAGCAAAAATGGGTAACAAAACTTCTTAGATTTAATTATGAAATAACTTACAAAAAGGGAAAAGAGAATGTTCTTGCAGATGCGCTTTCGCAACTACCCGAGCAAGCTGAAGTTTCAGCCATTTCACTTCCGACCAGCGACTTCCTTGAGGATATTAAGATAGAATAGCAGGAAGATTCAGAGACTAGTAAGATTATAAAAAAATTGGAGAAAGCACCAAGCTTCGTGGCTTATTACAATTGGGACTCAAAAGAATTACACTATAAAGGATGCATTATGCTTGTGACAAATTCTACTTGCATCTTCACAAGCAGATTTTGGACAAAGTTATTCCATATGTAGGGTATTAAATTGAAAAGGAGTACAACATATCACCCACAAACTAATGGTCAGACGAAAGTTGTAAATAGGTGCTTGGAGACAGCCCAAAGCCACCCACCAAATAAGAAGACTACCCAAGGAGAACTCCAGACCAAGCCAAGTGCCATTATTGATCAACGGATCTTGACTCCATGACGACGACCCACTAATGAAGTGCTAATACAATGGGCGAACCTACCAATAGAAGATGCCACTTGGGAGATCTATGACGACTTGAAGATCAAATTCCTAAAATTCATAAATCATCAGCCTCGAGGACAAGGCTGATTTGAAGAGGGTGGGTCTGTTAGGACTCTAGCTTGGAGAGTCCTAATTGAGAGGGACATTCATGTAAAACCTATCTAAGTCGACCCCTATTAAAGAGGTGAAGAGGCCGGCTAGGGTTAGGAGGTTGTTTCTTAGAGAAGAATAAGGAGTTGTAAAGGAATAGGAGTCTTGAGTAGGAGTCCTATTAGGAGTTGGTTAGAAGTAGGAGTCCTATTAGGAGTTAGGGTTTAGAAGCCCTATAAATAGTCATGTATTCTTCCTCTTTTCATAAGCAATAGATGAATCTTTTTTGCAGCCTTTGAGCAGCAACTTGGAGGGAGGAACCCCTATAGAGTTCCAAGGAGGCCGATCCCCTAAAGAGATCAACCCCAAGTTTAGAATCTGCAAGGGATCTAACAGATTGCTTTAGGTATTTCTCTAAGTTTTGTAAAATTGTTCAAAACGAAAAGGGTTTTATGATTTCATCAATTCGAAGTGATCATGGTGGTGAATTTCAAAACCATGATTTTCAAGAATTTTATGAATCTAATGAATGCATCCACAATTTCACTACTCTAAGAAATCCTCAACAAAATGGAGTAGTAGAAAGAAAAATAGAAACTTACAAGAAATAGCTAGAACTATGTTAAACGAACATAGCCTACCCAAATATTTTTAGGCCAAAGCCGTAAATATGGCATGTTATATCATGAATAGGATTCTAATAAGACCATTACTTTCATAAACTCCTTATGAGTTGTGGAATAATAAAAAACCCAATGTTTCATATTTTAAAGTCTTCGAGTACAAATATTTTATTTTGAATGAAAAAGATACCTTAGGAAAGTTTGATGTAAAATCTGATGAAGGAATTTTTCTTGGTTATTCTTTTATTTCTAAGGTTTTTCATATCTTTAACAAAAGAACTTTGATTATAGAAGAGTCTATTCATATGGTTTTTAATGAAGTTTCCATAACTAAGAAAAATGATTTTTATGATGATCTTAACTTTGATGCTTTAAATTTAAATGAAACCCTTTCTCCATCTAGCAACTTGGATGCATCTTCTTCCAAAACATCTTTACCCAAGGAATGGAAGTATGTAGATGCTCATCCTAAGGAGCTAATCATATGAGACACATCGAAAGGGGTTCAAACTCGTTCTTCCCTTAAGAATTTTTTGTGCCAACGTCACTTTTCTCTCCTAAATTGAACCTAAATACATTGATGAGGCCTTGAAAGATGATTCATGGGTTATCGCAATGCAAGAAGAGTTGAATCAATTTAAGAGAAATAAGGTGTGAAATCTTGTTTTAAGGCCAAATTACTATTTAGTTATCGGTACTAAATGGGTCTTTAGAAACAAGCAAGATGAATTTGGTATTATGGTTAGAAACAAGGCTAGATTAGTGACCAAGGGTTTTAACCAAGAAGAATGTATCGATTATGAAGAAACCTTTACTCCTATGGCACGATTAGAAGCCATAAGAATGCTCCTTGCCTATGCTAGTAATAATAATTTTAAGTTATTTCAAATGGACGTTAAAAGTTCTTTTCTTAATGGCTTTATTTTCGAAGAAGTTTATGTTGAACAACCTCCTAGATTTGAGAATGATAAATTTCCTAATCATGTATTTAAATTGACTAAAGCTCTCTATAGATTAAAACAAGCTCCAAGGGCTTGGTATGAGAGACTTAGCTCATTTTTTATTCAAAATAATTTCTCTAAAGACAAGATTGATACCATATTATTTATTAAAAATTTTAAAAATAATTTTTTATTATTCAAATTTATGTTGATGATATTATTTTTGGTTTCACAGATGAATCTTTATGTGAATCATTTGTAAAGAGTATGAGTCTAAAGGAACCATTAATCTAAGATTATGGTATCCAAAATTCGTAAATCTTGAGTTAATTGCTTACGCTGATGTGGATTTTGGTGGATGTAGATTCATTACAAAAAGCACATCTGGAACATGTCAATTCTTAGGTCATGCACTGGTCTCTTGGTCGTCCAAGAAACAAAACTCAGTTACACTATCTACAAACGAAGTCGAATACATAGCTACTAGTGCATGTTGTGCACAAGTCGCATGGATAAAAAACATATTAGAATATTATAGAATTTATCTTAAGAATATTCTCCTAAAATGTGATAACACAAGTGCAACATGTTTAATGAAATATCCTATTCAATGCTCTAGAACTAAACATATTAACATTATGCATCATTTCATAAGAGATCATGTTAATAATCATGATGTAATATTATAATTCATTGATACGAAGCATCAATTGGCCGATATCTTTACATAACCCTTAAATGAAGAACAATTTGATTTCATTAGAAGAGAAATAGGCATATTAAAATGTTTGAATGTATGAGTTGTTATATCTTTTTTTTTTGGACTATCTTTATGTATTTCATGAATAGAGCTTTCATGAATTTATGTCGTATCAAGTTTGTTTCGTACCCTTGCTTTATCATGTAATGATGTTTGATACACTTAGTCCCTTTACCCATTGAACTTATTGACAAATGCATCTTTCATATATTTCACTATTATGAATTCTTATTGAGAAACAGATTGTATTCATGGACGTTTTTTTTTTATCCTTTCTCATGAACTCTACCTTACTCCTCTCATGAAAGAAGGAAGAATTTTTATGAATTTTTAGTATGAGATGATAACTTGCAAGAGTGAGGATTTGATTTCAAATGAATATCTTGATCCTTTTCATAAATTCCTTCTTTTTGTTAAAATTGAAGCATGATTTAATGAAACTTGAGTAAACATGTTAGCTTATTCAAAAAAAAATTATCATGCAAAGTATTGCTTGCCTTCATTTATTGCTTGCATACATTCATAGTGAAACTTGCTTTAATTTTTACCATACTTGCATTGTTGAATTGTTCTCCTTTTTGTTGATAACAAAGGGGGAGAAATATGGCAAACTAATGACAACTTGACATATTAAATAATATGTAAAATGTATTGCACTATAGATACTTGATAAATGTTTTATTATGTTAAGAAATCATAAGCTCAACTTGCTATTTATAATTGATATCTTGCATGAATTGTTATCTTTTATCAAGAATTATCATCTTGTTAAAATTTATATTCGAAATTCGTGAATAATGATTGATTATCATTGGACTTGAAAATAGATGTCATGTCTTGACATCATTGTCACAAATACGAAGCATCATATTTTGAATTGTTAAATCATGATAAATATCATGATATGTATATTGATAAGTTTAAATAAACTTAACTTATTGGTTTGTTACTTGAATTCAAAGGCCTTGAATTCAAGAATGTATTTTCTCAAGTATGGCATATAGATAGGGGGAGTTAAGGTTAACTCCATCATCAATTGATTGTCATCATCAAAAAGGGGGAGATTGTTGAATCTTGAGTTTTGGTAATGAAATTGTTAGGATCAAGAGTCGGCACTAAGAGAGGGGGGGTAAATTAGTGCAGCGGAAAGATTACGTCTCGATTAAAACTTCGTTCGATAAAAATTGTTTTCGACGAAAACCTTTTCGTAAAGATCTTAACTTGAAACTCGTTTATAAATATATTGAAAGTAGTAAGTGATTAAAGAGGTTTATAGTAAAGATAAATTGCACAAATATAAATGCAAACTAGATTTTAGAGTGATTCGGTCGTCATGACCTACATCCACTTCGTCGATTCATCTTCCGTCGAGGCCACCGGCTTCCACTATTGATCTTCTTTCAATGAGTGAAGATCAACTACCCTTTTACACCCCTCTTCTCCTTTTCACGAGTTTAGGAGACAACCCTTACAAGCACTCACTCTCCTCTCTTAAACATAATTCTAACACTTAGACTTGGAGAAGGGAATTTCTAAAGAGATTGCAGCAGCATTTCTTTGCTTTTAGACTCTCTATGCTTATGTGCTTTAATCAGGGATGAGAGGGTTATTTATAGGTTTCAAGTTGATGCAAACTTGGAACCTAAAACTTTCCCATCTCGGGTTCCCCGGGCACGGGCAGTACCACCGCCCAGGTCTGGCGGTACCACCGCCTGAGGGGCAGTGCTGGGCGGTACCACCACCCAGACTGACGGTACCACCACTTGGCATTCTGCCAGGGGTGGTACCACCGCCCAGATTGGTGGTACCACCGCTTGACACAGTCTCAAAGATTATGCCACGACGATGAGACTTCTTGGGGTATTGTTTGGGCCTCTGTTAGAACCCTTGTAGATTCTAAACTTGGGGTTGATCTCTTTAGAGGATCGACCTCCTTGGAACTCTATAGGGGTTCCTCCCTCCAAGTTGATGCTCAAAGGCTGCAGAAAAGATTCATCTATTGCTTATGAAAAGAGGTGGAATACATGACTATTTATAGGGCTTCTAAACCCTAACTCCCAATAGGACTCTTACTTAAGACTCCTACTTCTAACCAACTCCTAATAGGATTCCTACTCAAGACTCCTACTTCTAACCAACTCTTAATAGGACTCCTACTCAAGACTCCTATTCCTTTACAACTCCTTATTCTTCTCTAAGAAATAATCTCCTAACCCTAGCCGGCCACTTCACCTCTTTAATAGGGGTCGGCTTAGGTAGGTTTTACATGAATGTCTCTCTCAATTAGGACTCTCCTAGCTAGAGTCCTAACAAAACCGCCCTCTTCAAATCAGCCTTGTCCTCGAGGCTGACGATTCATGAATTTTGGGAATTTGATTTTCAAGTCATCATAGTTCTCCCAATTGGCATCTTTTGTTAGTAGGTTTGCCCACTGTATTAGCAATTCAGTAGTGGATCATCGTCGTCAAGTCACGATCCGTCGATCAATAATGGCACTTGGCTGAGTCTGAAGTTCTCCTTGGGTAGTCATATTTGGTGGGTGGCTTTGGGCTGTCTCCAAGCACCTATTTACAACTTCCGTCTGGTCGTCGGTTTGTGGGTGATATGCCATACTCCTTTTCAATTTAGTACCCTGCATATGGAATAACTTTGTCCAAAATCTACTCGTGAAGATTTAAGAAGAATTTATCATAAGCACAATGCATCCCTTATAGTGTAATTCTTTTGAGTCCAAATTGTAATGAGCCATGGGGCTTGGTGCTTCCTCCAATTTTTTTTATAATCTTACTAGTCTCTGAATCTTCCTGCCATTCCATCTTAATATCCTTAAGAAAGTCGCAGGTTAGAAGTGAAACGGTCGAAACTTCAACTTGCTCGGGTAGTTGCGAAAGCGCATCTGCAAGAACATTCTCTTTCCCCTTTTTGTAAGTTATTTCATAATCAAATCTAAGAAGTTTTGTTACCTATTTTTTCTGCTCAGGGGATGATATCTTTCGCTTCAAAAAGTACTTGAGGCTTTTATGGTCGGTTTTAATTTGAAATCATCGGCCAATCAAGTAGGGTCTCCACCTCGTTGCTGTGCGCACAATGGCGAGCATCTCCTTATCATATGTTGACTTATTTTGATGGGAGGGAGATAATGCCTTGATAGTGTATGTGAGTGGTCGACCATCTTGCATGAGAATGACTCCAATTCCGACTCTAGATGCGTCAACCTCAATAATGAAGGGTCGATTGAAATCTGGTAGTGTCAGCACCGGCGTCGTTGTCATGGTTGCCTTAAGTTTGTCGAAGGCAGTGGAGGCTCTGTCCGACCATTGGAAGACATCTTTTTCCAGTAAGAAAGTAAGTGGTGCATTGATCTTTCCATAGTTTTTCATAAACTTACGGTAGTAGCATGTTAAACCCAGAAAGCCATGTAGCAATTTTATGTTCCTCGGGATAGGCTAGTTTTGCATTGCTTCAATTTTGAAGGGGTCCACTATCACACCTTCCTCTAATATAATATGCCCAAGATATTCCACCTTCTGTTGAAGAAAGCAAAAATTCGTAGTGGTTGTTGTGTGTTCAAAAGGTGGTTTTCGGTATGTCTTCTTCGCACACTCATATTTGATGATACCCGGATCAAAGGTCCAGCTTTGTGAAGATTTGTGCTCCCTTTCATCTAGCAATTCATCTGCTATTGGAATAAGGTATTTGTCCTTGATGGTTATGCCATTGAGAGCTCGATAATCAACGCATATTCGCCATGTTCCGTCCTTCTTGCGTACAAGTAGCACCGGTGAAGAGTAGAGATTGCAACTTGGCCAAATAACTCCTGTTTCGAGCATCTCTTTTACAATCATTTCTATTTCATCCTTCTGGAGATGTAGATATTGATATGGCCGAGTATTTGCTGGAGGTTTTCCTGAAAGAATCGTTATATAATGCGGTGAAGAGTAGAGGTTGCAACTTGGCCAAATAACTCCTGTTTCGAGCATCTCTTTTACAATCCTTTCTATTTCATCCTTCTGGAGATGTAGATATTGATATGGCCGAGTATTTGCTGGAGGTTTTCCTGAAAGAATCATTATATAATAATCATGCCGACGGGTAAGACGTAGGTTGTACGATTCGTCAAATATATCTGAAAATTCAGCAAGCAAAGGAAGTAGGTTTGGATCTTCAAATTCTATTGAATCTCCCTTAGTTTGCTGCTCAAGTTGTACCAAAAATCTTCTGCATGCTTTATGCAAAACCTTCTCCATTTGTTGTGTGCAAATCGTCGTTACGTTGCCCCCACGTTTCCCGTTCAGTATCACCTATTTCTCCTTACTATAAAATTTCATAATTAGTTGCATAAAATTCCAAGAAATATCACCTAATGTCGTCAACCATTTAATTATGAGCATGGCCTCATGATCATCAAGAGGGAGAAGGAAGAAATATGCAATTATCTCTTGGTAAGGCCTCATGATCAGCAATAGTTTCACTTGTGGACGCCTACGATAATACTTCAAAATCCATCCATCGGCGACCTTAACGTCAAACCTGCTACAATTCTCGATAGGTAAGGCCATATGGATAGTAACCTTACTGTTTAGAAAGTTATTAGTACTGCCCGTGTCGATGAGAACAGTGATCGGTTGTTGTTTGAGAAGGCCTCCAACTTTCATCGTTTGCGGGTTTGAGTAGCCGGCTAGTATATGTACCGTAACTTCGATCGGCTGTGGCTCTTCTTCTGCATCTTCTTCTTCATATTCAAGTCACTCTTCTGGATATTCAATAACCTCTTCTTCTATTGGTTCAATCATAAGAAGTCTCCCTTTACTACAACGATGCTCACGGCTCCACGGCTCGTCACAATGCCAACATAACCCCTTCGCATATCGCTCCCGAAGCTCTTCTCTTGTTAACCTCTTTGGTGTAGGGACTTGGTCGATAGTAGGCGGGGCTAAGGGCTTCAATATTACTGGTTGAGGAGCGACCCTAGTCCTCCAAGCTTCATGGTTCAATTGCTCCTCTTGATGTCGTGCGAAAGAGATGGCTGCCATAAGCGTATACGGTTGTCGCGCTTTAACTTCTCCTCGGATCTCCGACTTCAAGCCCTCAATGAAGGTCCTCAATAGCTGTTTTTGAGATCAATCATGAGTTTGATTAGATAACCTTTCAAACCTGGTTTGGTACTCCTGAATAGTAGAGGTTTGTCGGATCTTTGCTAGTTGTCCGTCAATATTCTCGTAATCGGTTGGTCTAAAGCGGATCAGCAGTCCTTCTTTGAATTGTCACCATGAAAGGACTCCATAAGTGTGTTCAAACTAGTCAAACCACTGTATGACATCCCCTTCAAGATGTATAGCTGCAATTTTCACCATAGATGCATCCGCGGTTTTGTGGTACCGAAAATATCGCTCCGCGCGTGAGATCCAACCAATCGGGTCTCCTTCTTCCCATCTAGGGAAGTCCAATCTCATGCATGGATAGTTGGGGTCAGTCATAGAACCTCCCCTCCATTGGAATTCATCTCTTCGGGCTTGGTGCGATTGGGCAAAGCTCTCTACTTGATATGATTTTTTTGGGCTTAGTGGTCGGCCTAATCTGAGTTCGATAAAGAGCGTCTGAATCTTATCTTCCATTCGCGTCTCCAAGGCTTCGAATTTAGCATTGATTGCCTCCTTAGATGCCATAGTATATGCCTCTAAATCTATGATCTTAAGATCTCTCTTTTGTTGTTGGGTTAAAGGCATGTATAGGTTGAGAGAAGTGATGGTCGAAAGGGTTGGTGGATTGGTGGATGTAGGTTACGGTTTAGGCTCGTTTTGTGGCTGTTTTGGGTGCAGTTTGAGGGTGTAGTTTAATGGAGTTTTAGGGCTATGGATGAAAGTTTTGGATCTGTAATAGATGGCAGCAAAGGTTTGATAGAAATTAGTGGAAGTTGCAGCAAGTATGTGCTATCTTGTAAGAGTAGAATTGTTGTCGAAGAAACAACGGTTTCTCAACATAATTTCCACCAAAAACTTGAGAGAATTGAGGAGGGAATTGATAACAAAATCACAATTTATATGACAACAAGGATGACTAATTTAATCAAGAAAATTTCGGTAGTATAACAGCAAGGAAATTGGTGCAAGTTGCGATAGTAGAATTCTCGTCGAAAAATTTCAACGGTTTACGATGAAAATTTGCAGCAACATAAAATCGTTTTTAGAGATGAATTTCTTAATAGATCAATCTTAGATAGAAGCCAAGATGATCTATGAAGTGTATAAGAAATTTCATTCAAAAAAGATTGCAAATAGATGGGTTAAGGCAACAATATGCGGCTGAAATTTTCTGTAGCACAGATTTTTAAGTATAGCAGATTGGACATAAAAGATCAGTGGTTTATATTGAGAATTTTTTGATGAAACCAAATGGAATTCTACTGTTAGGAAGTGTTAAAGCTATCATAAAAATTTCATAGAGATTTGAATAGAAACAACATAGTATCAAGATCAAACAAACAATGCTATGCGGCTGAAATTTTACAGTACAGATTTTCAAGTATAGCAAATTAGACGTAAAATTTCAATGGTTTATATTGAGAATTTTTTGACAAAACCAAAGGAAATCTGCTGTTAGGAAATGTCAAAGATGTTATAAAAATTTCGTAGAGATGTGGATAGAAAAAACACAGTAGCAAGATCAAACAGACGGTGCTATACGGTTGGAATTCTGCAATGTATCTTTCGTCGTAGAGATGAAAAATTTATGACGAAAAGTTTATGCAGCAATATAGGAATAATTTTTTTGAGATTTTTAAATAAGGATAACTAAATTGCAGTAGTAGTAAGGTAGAAAACCAGAACATGTTGCAATTCACGGGGAGATCAAAGGATGATCCGTGGTGGTGGAGATGACGGCATAATTTGGCAACGATCTCTTAAGCAATTGTGGGAATTGCTTTGGGCGGTTGTGGAGGGTTGATGGATGGCTATGGAAGGGCAGAGAGATACCAAGAATGTTGCTCTGATACCAGGTGTTATAACCCTTGCAGATTCTAAACTTGGGGTTGATCTCTTTAGGGGATCGGCCTCCTTGGAACTCTATAGGGGTTACTCCCTCCAAGTTGCTGCTCAAAGGCTGCAAAAAAGATTCATCTATTGCTTATGAAAAGAGGAGGAATACATGACTATTTATAGGGCTTCTAAACCCTAACTCCTAATATGACTCCTACTCAAGACTCCTACTTCTAACCAACTCCTAATAGAACTCCTACTCAAGACTCCTATTCCTTTACAACTCCTTATTCTTCTCTAAGAAACAACCTCCTAACCCTAGCCGGCCTCTTCACCTCTTTAATAGGGGTCGGCTTAGGTAGGTTTTACATGAATGTCCCTCTCAATTAGGACTCTCCAAGCTAGAGTCCTAACACAATCACTTTTGTGTGCCAAAAAGTAAGTCCATGTGTAATCACTATAATCATCCACGATAACAAAGGTGTATTTGCTACCTCATAGGCTTGATGTAGCAATTGGTCTGAACAAGTTCATATGGATCAATTGTAATGGCTTAGAGGTGCTTATTTGGTTCTTTGGTTTGAAGTTACCTTTTATTTGTTTTCCTAGTTGACATGCATTACACACATTGTCTTTACGATGAAAATTTGCAGCAACATAAAATCATTTTTAGAGATAAATTTCTTAATACATCAATCTTAGATAGAAGCCAAGATGATCTATGAAGTGTATAAGAAATTTCATTCAAAAAAGATTGCAAATAGATAGGTTAAGGCAACAATATGCGGCTAAAATTTTCTGCAGCACAGATTTTTAAGTATAGCAGATTGGACGTAAAAGATCAGCAGTTTATATTGAGAATTTTTTGATGAAACCAAAGGGAAATCTACTGTTAGGAAGTGTCAAAGTTATCATAAAAATTTCGTAGTGATTTGGATAGAAACAATATAGTATCAAGATCAAACAAACAGTGCTATGCGGTTGAAATTTTACAGTACAGATTTTCAAGTATAGTAGATTAGACATAAAATATCAATGGTTTATATTGAGAATTTTTTGACAAAACCAAAGGAAAATCTGCTTTTAGGAAGTGTCAAAGATGTCATAAAAATTGCGTAGAAATTTGAATAGATAAAACACAGTAGCAAGATCAAACAGACGGTGCTATACGGTTGGAATTCTGCAATGTATCTTTCGCCGTAGAGATGAAAAATTTATGACGAAAAGTTTATACAGCAATATAGGAATAATTTTTTTGGGATTTTTAAATAAGGATAACTAAATTGCAGCAGTAGTAAGGTAGGAAATCAAAACCTATTGCAATTCACAAGGAGATCAAAGGATGATCCGTGGTGGTGGAGATGATGGCGGAATTTGGCGACGATCTTTTAAGCAATTGTGGGAATTGCTTTGGGCGGTTGTGGAGGGTTGATGGATAGCTGTGGAAGGGCAGCGAGATGCCAAGAATGCTACTCTAATACCAGGTGTTAGAACCCTTGCAGATTCTAAACTTGGGGTTGATCTCTTTAGGGGATCGGCCTCCTTGGAACTCTATGGGAGATTCTTCCCTCCAAGTTGCTGCTCAAAGGCTGCAGAAAAGATTCATCTATTGCTTATGAAAAGAGGTGAAATATATGACTATTTATAGGGCTTCTAAACCCTAACTTCTAATAGGACTCTTACTTAATACCCATACTTCTAACTAATTCCTAATAGGACTCCTACTCAAGACTCCTACTTCTAACCAACTCTTAATAGGACTCCTACTCAAGGCTCCTATTCCTTTACAACTCCTTATTCTTCTCTAAGAAATAACCTTCTAACCCTAGCCGGCCACTTCACCTCTTTAATAGGGGTCGGCTTAGGTAGGTTTTACATGAATGTCCCTCTCAATTAGAACTCTCCTAGCTAAAGTCCTAACAGCCTCTTATTGGGCCCAACATAATTCTTACATGGGCCTAGCTGGCTCCTAATTGGGTTGGCTCAAATCCAAGCTCAATTACATGCTAACTACAAAATCCTAAGACATTTGCTAAACTAAACAAGTCCCTATGTCTATTCTACCGGCGAGCTTCTAGCGATCTTCCGGTGAACTTTCGATGATCTCTCGGCAATGTTCCGGCGGACTCCCGGCAAGCTCCTAGACTTCACAATGATCTTCTTGGCAAGTTCCGACGAGCTTCTCTAGCAAGCTCTGAGACTTCTCGGCTGGTTCCACCAGAACTTTTGACGAACATCCGGACTTCCGATGAACTCTCGAACTCCCAACGAAATCGCGTCCTTAACTCCGAGACTTCATTTTGCTTCATGCCTTGCTATCATAGTTAATTCGGCACATGTAAAACACACTTCAATCTAGACAATTAATACTAAGCATTAATCAAGTTGTTCGGCATGTCATTGGTCCCTCGATGCTTCATCCGATTCTTCGACATATCGTCTTCTCTTGCGGCCTATTACCCAATCGGCCAATTGACTCCGCAACTCCAATATCCTAAGCTAGTGGATCAATCGACGTATCGATAGAAGGCTTCGAGCCATGGATTCGGGCATTGGGCCATGAAGAGCGAATATTGCGCCAAGGATATCGGAGTTGTAGAGTCAACTGGCTGATTGGGCAATAGGCCGCAAGAGAGGATGATGCGTCGAAGAATCGGATGAAGCGTCGAGGGACCAATGACATGTCGAACAACATGATTAATGCTTAGTATTAATTGTCTCAATCAAATGTGTTTTTACATGTGTAGGATTAACTACGATAGCAAAGCATAAAGCAAAATGAAGTCCCGGAGTTAAAGACGCGATTTTGTTGGGAGTTCGAGAGTTCGTCGGAAGTCTAGACTTCATCAAAAATTCTATAGGAACCAGTCGAAAAGTCTCAAAGCTTGCTAGAAAAGATCGTTGGAATAAGAAGATTGTTGTGAAGTCCAAGAGCTTGCCGGGAGTCCGCTGGAACATTGCCGAGAGATCGTCAGAAGTTTGCTGGAAGATCGCTGGAAGCTCACCGGAAGAAACTAGACTTACGGACTTCTTTAGCTTAAGTATGCCTTAGATTTCATAGTTAGCATGTAATTGGGATTGGATTTGGGCCAACCCAATTATGGGCCAGTTGGGCATATGTAAGGACTGTGTTGGGCCCAATGAGAGGCCCAAACAGTGACCCAAGAAGTGGCACCATCGTGGCACAGTCTTCGAGACTGTATCAAGCGATGGTACCACCCCTAATAGGGTGCTAGGTGGTGGTACCGTTGGTCTGGGCAATGGTACCACTCAGTGGCCCAGTGCTAGGCAGTGGTACCGCCTAGTGCAGTGTCAATGTCAGACTAACACTGGCGATGGTCCCGCCCAGCACTGGCGATGGTACCACCCGGACCTAGGAAACCCAGGATGAGATGTTTTCAAGCTCCAAGTTTGAATTAACCTGAGGCCTATAAATACCCCTCTCATCCCTGATTAACACACACAAGCATAGAGTCTTTAAAAGTGAGAAAACGCTGTTGTAATCACTAGAGAAATCCCCTCCTATAGTCTAAGTTTAGAATTCTGTTTAAGAGGAGTGTGTGCTTGTAAAGGTTATCTCTTAAACCTGTGAAAAGGAGAAGGGGTATAAGAAGGAGGTTGATCTTCGCCTATTAAAGGAAGATCAATAGTGGATGCTAGTGACCTCGATGGAAGAGGAATCGGTGAAGTAGATGTAGGTCACGACGACCGAACCACTATAAAATTGGCGTGTTCTCTAGTTTGCATTTCTATTTATGTAATTTATCTTTACTGCAAACCTCCTTATTTGTTTTACTATGCCTACTCTCTTCCGTACGCTTTTGAAAGTTATTACCTTTACGAAACAGTTTTTCGTCGGAAACGGTTTTTATCGAATGAAGTTTTAATCGAGACGTAATCTTTTCGCTGCACTAATTCACTCCCCCCCCCCCCCCCCTTCATGGTTAGATCTACCTATCTTATCTTTTGGCATAAAGTCTTTTATAGTCCCTTTAGGAACCCAAACTAATTTATACAAACCATACTTTTTAAATAAATATTTGTAAGTAAAACGTCCATGTCTACTGCAAAAATTATATTTAACCTTAGGGGAAATATGTAAAGTTGGTCTTTTAACAAAAGTATTCAACTTTTGTTGAGTGTTGCTACTCACAAAATTGATTCCTTCTTTTCTATATACATGATCTTTGTTAGTGAGCATTATGTTTAAATATTTATTTTTAATTTTAAAATTTTCTAAAGTTTGTTGTAATACTACATTTTCTTTCTTAAGTAAATCTAATTCTTCACACTTAATGCAAGGGGTTAACAAGCATTTATCATACTCATTTTTTAAATTTTTAAATTCATTAGAAAGAGTAGTATAATCCTTTTTTAGCATTTTATATTTTTACTAACAAATTTAAAATCATTAAACAATAAAAAGCATCAAGTAATTCATTGTAAAGTAAAGAAGTTTTAGTTGAGTCTTATACCTCATCATCGAAAGCTATCAAAGCAAAGTTCACCACCTCATCTTTGTTGGTTTATTCCTCATCTTTAGATGTACTCAATTCATCCCATGTTGTATTGAATGCTTTCTTCTTATTTTGTAGTCTCTTCTTTTTCAGTTCATTTTTATTCTTAAATTATTATTTTATAAACTTTTTAAATTTTCTTGTAAGAAGTTCAAAATCATCGTCACTTGAGCTTTCGCTCGAGTGGTCTTCTTTTATTCTAAGTGTCAAATCCTTCCTGTTCTTTGAAAGATTGTTCTCATATTTGTCATGTGTTATACAAGTCATTTCATAGGTCATTAATGACCCTATGAGTTCTTCAAGAGAAAATTTGTTCAGGTCCTTTGCTTATTGAATACTAGTTACTTTCAGATCTCAATTTTTAGGAAGAGATCGTAAAATGTTATTAACAAGTTTGAGGTTAGAAAGACTTTTACCAAGTGCTTTTAAACCATTAGCGACATCCGTAAAATGGGTGTATATGTCTCCAATGGTTTTGCTTGGATCCATTCAAAACAATTCAAAACTATGTATCAAAAGATTAATTTTAAAATCTTTAACTCTACTTGTGCCTTCATGTGTGATTTTGAATGTGTGCCAAATATCACGTATAGTTTCACATATAGAAATACGATTAAATTCATTTTTGTCCAAAACACAAAACAAAGCATTCATTGTTTTAGTATTCAAAGAAAAAGTCTTCTTTTCCAAATCATTCTATTCGTTCATTGGTTTAGAAGACTTTTGAAAACCATTTTCAATAGTATTTCATAAATTGAAATTCATAGAAAGCAAGAAAACTCTCATTTGTGTTTTCCAGTACGCATAGTTCATCCCATTGAACAAAAGAAGATGAATGATAGAGTAACCCTCTTGAATACAGAAAAAAATCATTTAGTTTCTCTTGGGTGTTAAACCAATTGAAAAAAACTTGGCTTTGATACCAACTATTAGGACTGTTTCGGTACTAAATTGAATTAGAGCTTTTGGAAAACTTTCGTCGATTCAAAAAAAATCTTGTTCAATGAAAAACCATATAGGAAAGATATTTAACTTAAAAATTTTCATAAGCGTAGTAAGTAAATTAGTAGTGAGTAAGTAAATCAGTTTGTAATGAAATGAAACAGAAATTGTAAATCGATTTATAGTGGTTCGATCATCGTGACCTACATCCACTCGCAATTCCTCTTCACTTGAGGTCACCAGCTTCCACTACCGATCTTCTTTCCAATAGACAAAGATCAATTACCCTTACAACTCTTTCTCCTTTTCACAAGCTCAAGAGAGAACTTTACACCCCTTTTTTATAAGGTATCCCTCAAACACCTCCCTTAGGACAACCTCTAAACTCAAGGAGGAGGGACTCAACTTTTTCATAAAGTTTTAATACTCTAAACCCTAAGTTTTTATTCTCTTTTCTTCTTATGTTAAGCAAAAAATATTAGGATATTTATAGACCCTAAATGGCTTTAAAAATGGAGCCAAAAAGTATCTCCTCCTGGGTTTCCGGAATACTAGGATATCATTGCCATTACTAGGAGGTACCATCGTTTGCCAGATCGACAACTAGCGGTACCATCGCTTGTCAGTCTAACACTGGGTAGTACCACCGCCTAATCTAACACTGACACTGGGTGGTACCACTGTCTTATAGTCTGAAAAAGTATGTTTTTAACTTTTCCAACTCATAGGCGGTTTCACCGCCAGTTTGACGGTGCCATCGCTTGACCCAACTTATGGGTCACTAAATGAGCCTTCCAATGAGTTCAAATCAGTCCCAATTTAGGTCCAATTGGCCCCAAATTGAGTTAACATAATTACATCAAAAACTAACTCATTTAACCCTCTAAACTACTTCGATCTAGACAAATGATTATAAAGCATGAATCCTTTGTCTGGCATGTCATTGGTTCATCCAGCTTTTATCTATCCCTTCGGTGTATCGTCCTCTCCTTTGGCATATTGTCCAATTGGTATGTTAACCTCTCATAACATCCGATCTTCTTGGCGTAATGTCCAATCCTTCTGGTCCGATGCCCAAACTCATGGCACTAAATCCTTCTGCCGACACGTCGACCAGTCCTTCGGCCCGACGTCCAATCTTCTGATATGTTTTACTCCGGTCTAACTTCTGATTCTTCCTACTTCAATCAATTTACCTTTGCATAAAGATAGTCCTGCCTTACTCAAATGATGATTAGATCATAACTTTATCAATTGATTTCGTCATAAAAAAAATCTGATATTCAACAATTACTTCCTTAAGAGTAGGCTATCTTTTTAATATCTTCTATATTGTGTGGTGCACTAAATTCAACAAGGGAGTTGAGTTCTAAGTTGTGCTAACACTTATTGTTGATCGAGGTGCATTAGGGAGTTTGTCATTGTGCACTTGAGTGGGTGTGACCATGATATGAGTTTTGGAAGTAAAGTAGTGTGTTTAGAGTGACGCTGCCTTTGTCCTATGAGTGCTCAGTCTATACCTCAGACCTAATTTTTGATAGTATAAGGTTCGAATGCAAATAAATATGACTCTTTTACAAGCAACAGAACAAACAAGTGGTAGAGTTTTAGTAGCAAGTGAGTTTATGTTCAGATATGTTATTGTGCATTTTCTTTAATCAATTATTGAATATATGCATTAAATTCTTAAACTTAAAGAAAAGAAGCTCGTAAAGAAATAGCGTAGATTATATTTTGTTTAATGTTATTCTATTCTATAAAGAGTCAGGAGAGCACTAAACAACGCAAATAAGCAGTCAATAGCTAGGTTCATTTATTCAATCATATGCAACAAGCAAACAAACGATTTTGTTACTTAAATTACATAATAGGTACATGTCATACATACAAGCAAGGGCTTCTAGAACTCCACAAGATGACAACACTCGATGAAACTCCACTCTTTCGACCACAACTAACTCAGTTAAGACTTAAGAAGGCTTCTCGAACATCGTGTAATACCTCTTTAAGTATTCTTCATAGAGAAAGACTCATTGATACTGATTGACTTAATCGCTTCTTCTGTCACAGACAATACTGATTGACTTAATGCTTACAACTGACTTTCTACTTGTACTGTTTTGTTTTCTTTAATTATTTATATCGGCACAAGCTGCATCTTGTTTACTAAATAATTTATATTAGTTGAATGCTAGATGAAATTCTGAAGTAATAGGAGTTTCGGGGTGCTAACATGAGTTGAGTTCAAAAAGGCATTGTGCGATAGATTAGTGGTGTTCCAGTTTCGGTGTGCCTCAATACAATTCAACAAATGAATAAAGGCAACAAGAAAGGCAACAAGCATACAAGAAAGGCAACAAGCAATGTTGTGAGCTTACGTGTGTTTATTGGTGCAAGACTAAGGGCGTTTGTGAGCTTTGAAGCAATGTTGTGTTGTTATGTTGTTCTATTATAGGTGCAGCACTATCTTCTATTCTTTTGTGCTAAGTTCTTTTCTGAAGCACTAAGGACTTCATTCGAGTTGTAGAAGCAACAAGCAAACAAGTGGAGAAGTAATAGTGCAAGAGTATGCAAGGAAATAAGCAAACAAACAAGTAATAAGTGAGTTGAGAGAACAAGCCATTATGCTAACACTTTTGGAGTTTCACAGTAAGTTGGAGTGTTTTTACTAACTTGTACGATATTAGGTGCATTTACTCAATTCTTTAATGAATGGTTTACTGAGTACTCACCCAACAAACTATGGCTGAAAAGAAAAGAACAAGAAAACAAGCAATTGCGCACTCCTCCAACCTGCGAGCTACAACGAGGCCATTCACTTACCACAACAAAAGAATCTCTTTCTACGATAACACAAGCAAGCACCGCTAACGCTTAATGGAGCAGGGTGGGTGCGAAAGAAAAAACACTCGCTAATGCACAACGTTCTATTGCTTGTTGATTTTTGATGTTTTCAATCTGAAGTTTGTTCAGAGGAAAAGATGTGTTGTTTTTGGCTCAAACAAAAAGACAGCAACCAAATCTCACAGCTACTTAAATCACTACAAGTAAGCTATACTATTTATTTCATGTAAAGGACAATCATCAACCCAAACTAAACCAGCCATGAACCAATCTCTAAACCAGATCAAACCCATCTAAACCGATGGTCTATAGCCTATGGTTTGAGCGGGAATAAAAATGAGACCAGTACAAGCGTAATATAGTAGAGTGAGATAAAAACGAGGCTCTCTACGGGTGTTCACACCGATTCGTATGAACTTTTTTTTTTTTTCTAAATCGTTTTGAGTAAAGGTAATTTGAACCAAAATCGATTAACTGATTAATCAAATTATAATTTTAAGTAATTTAAAATATATATATCATTTTTAAATGAATCGATTCGGTTCAATTGAACTGAACTGGAATTATGATCCAATTGATCTGACACAATAAGACTTGTAAAATTGAGCCTAGCGTCGTCGTATGTAAATGAGTCTTTGGGCAGATTTAAGAGCTTAGGATACTAAACTCAATTGGACTGATATTTTTAAATTAAAATCAATTCGATTTAATTTGAATTGGTTAATCGAACTAAAGAAAAAGACTCTCGACCATTTGTGAACTAAATAAGTGAATAAAAGGATTACTCTGCCGAAAATACTGATCTCAACTTCTTTGCATTGTTGCCTTATTGCCCAACACCGAGAAAGAAGCCTTCTTCAGCACGTTACGTTGCCTTATTGGCGGAGCGATGCGAGTGTTAAATCTTGGTTAAGGGCTGCAAGCACCAAGTCAAATGCAAGCTCACTAATACTTGCTAACTCTCCTAACACGGAAAACGTACCAACGCGTACTAGTGATTATTATTATTATTATTATTATTATTATTTTGTTTTAATTTTCTTCCTTTATTTATCTGAATCGTGTCCCATATAATGTAATAAACATGACGACGTGGCCCACTAGTGATTACGGGCCGGCCCACATGTCACCCATAGGGTATCATCGCATGAACCCTGGAGACGCTGAATTCCGTCCGACGCCTCTCTTGCGATTCCCATGGCGTCTACCTGCTTCCGTTCCCTAACACGCGCCTCCAGATCCTTCGTTACCAAACCCAGAGTCACCACGCGGTCTCCCTCCTCCTCCTTCGTGGTCTCCGACGCTGGTGCCACCGCGCTTCCGTCATCCGCCTCGGCGCGTCCTCCTCCGGCTCGCCGCTTCCCATCGTTCTCCAGGTCTGCCCACTTGCAACTTAGATTTATATGATATCGGATCTGCTTCCTGCGAAAGTTTTTTGTTTCCTCCTCCTTTTGTGGCGCTCAAATCGGCCCTTTGGTTTGGTTTTGAAGGTCTCTTGCGGAATTGCGATGTTGCAGCGGATCTCTGTTCCCGCTCCACAGTGCCGTGGCGGCAGCGAGGTTGACTTCTTGCTTGAGCTCGACATCTCGGAGCTGTCGTTCTCTTTCACAGGGTACCGTCTGCTGCACGTACCCCGGGGTTTAAAGGTTCTCCTTTTCCCGTCTTAGCTTGACGTTCTTTTGGTAGCTGAGAGCAGGGAGATCGATGCATCTTGTTGGGAAATCTCTGAAGCTTATTTAAAGAAGTTATTGTTTGATTCCTGCAATGATTGGATATGTTTGGCATAAATCTGTCTGTTTTTTAGGATAAGATTAATGCTCTCTATCACACTTCTTCTGATTCCAAACCGAGTGTTCAAAATTGCAGTCTTGCTCCTTTTTCCATTGTTTTCTTATAAAAGATTTAAGTAATTTGTTTGATCTACTTAATGGACTGATTCTTCTCTATCGATGATAACTGGTGTTTGCATGTTAGACTCAGCGTTAGTTGATTTTCAATTGTAATTCATGGAAATGCGTAGAAAATTTTGGCGAGTTATCTGAGATAGTTTGGAAGAACGACCTATAGTCTTGAGGGGAAAAATCTGTGACCCATGTTAATTATGCTCATGTCGATGTATAGATGCTCTCGCTCCAAGTCTGATACGAGGAGATCTGTACATTTATCTTTCCTGGCATAATCACATTTTGATGTCAAGTTTGGCTAGGAGTGTGCTTTAATACAGTAGGCAGTCCTGCCAAGTAGATCTTGGACAAAATCTAAGTCCTTTCAGCTTATTATCTTTTGAAATTTGTTCGAGTTCTTTCTTGGAACTGCTAGTTTATTAATTTCTGATTATTTCTAGTGTTCAATTATGTGTTCTACCGTAGAAATTAAATTGGTGTTAAAGATATGCCAGGAGTTTTACAATTCTTAAAGTCAGATGCCTCTATATCCTTACTGGTTTTCTCACTATAAGACTCACCATTTGAGAAGTAGCTCAGCTAGGAGGAACTGGTCAAGTGCTAAATAAAGCCCCCACCTCTTCTTGAGGAGTCATAGCCGGAATAATGGCTAAATATTTATATACATAAAGGTCGTTGAGCTTGGAAATCGAGGTTGAATAACTTGTTCTGACTAAAAATAACAATATTTCTTGGCTGGCTGGTTCCATTCCCTTCTTATTTCTTTTTTCCATCTATTTTTCTCTAGAACAGGCCACCTTGATGACATAAATAGATATATTACCAGATGAAAAATGTGGCAATGTTTCAGGAGCAGTCACCACTTGAGTAAGAACATAATTTCAGCTTTTCAGAAGCTCTATGATATATAATTAATAATAAATCGATATCTTTCACATGTTAGTCTAGTGGTATCTGACCAACAAATTTTTTAGACGAAACACTACTTCATTTCATTTTTCTTGGTCTTCAATAAAGGTAAGAGCTGCATCACTTGCACGTAATGCCTCTTATCATTTGAAGTATTTTAAAAGTGCTTGGTTCCTGCAGGCACATGACGAGGCAGTGCTTGAAAGGAACAAACTTGGGATTTGCTGGGTCTGCAGATTAAGCTTTATACAACATCAAGTACGGAAATATTATTAACGCACAACAAAGCACAAACTACTATTTTCTTATCTAATTTGGTGATGAAAGATTGCTTTTGTACCAGTTCCTTGTGATTCAACATTGTCATGTTAAGATGATAAAGTTTAGATGGTTCGATTTAGATTTATATAGAAATGCATTGGTATCATGTAGTAAATGCTGTATAGATGATACATATGATACGTCATCACTAATGTTTAGTGAATCATCTTGGCTACATTATGTTTGGCAAATCATCTTGACATTCATGGTTGTACCTTTCCGATATCTGGTGAGATAAGTTGGTTGTCATAAACTTGTATATATAGTAACATTGAGTTTTGCTGTTTAAGATTGTTTCATTCACCGATTTGATCAATTTTTATGGGTTATTTGTTGTGCAAAATTGTGCTGGTTAGTCATAGTGATCGTTGTAGAATTCCCGACTAATTTTAGTCGAGAAATATACAGATGCATTGTAAGGATATAGTCTGTACAGCCATCAAATTGTGTCCTCCCTAGTCACTTCAACCACTAGTTCTCCTCTCCAATCGAGTCGTTGTAGCTCAATGTTCTCTCCTATCCTCATGTGAGAAGCATGAATTCCTTCCTTTACTCTTGATCTTTTCAGAAGACTATCCTTCTCTGGCATGGACAACCTTTTTCTCCAAGCCATCCTGGTTGCTAGCCCATTGATCGTTGTTTAAAGTAGTAAAGCTTCAGTTATCATCTTTGATCATTGATCATTGTTTAATATTAATGGAGGTACCCATTGCCTAACGATTTACTGAAGCCACTTTTGGTGTTGAAATTAAGAGTGAGGATATTAGGAAAATTCCAATGACAAGCTGGATTTAGGAGATGGGAATCAATGAGTCTTGTATTTAGTCACAAGGAAGGAAGTTGTCATTATTAAAAAGGGAAGAAATTCGCTCCACACTAAGGAAGTTGTCATTATTAAAGAGGAATCAATGAGCCTTCTCGACAATAATGAGGTTTTTCACGTCATATTTTTAGATTTAGAAACGGTATCCTAATTTATAGTTTTTTTTTTTTTTTGTCAAGTTTAGTGTTTCAAAAAAAATTCCTAATAAGTCTAAACATGTGGTTAAGGATTTTATATAAATCCAACAATAAAAAAGCATGTGTGTTGGAATAGAGTTAATGATAAATTTTATATCGTCGATAATTTTGTTAACATTGGATATTATCTATTTTTCTTCAAGTCTTTCAAAGGAATAATAGGTGTTAAAAGATATATTTCATGCTCCAAGTTCTTTTCTATATGTAAAGAATTACCTAGCATTTGTTTAATGAAAGGTGTGCAGTTTTTAGGGAAGAAAATATTAAATTTTGTGAGATTCACTTTTAACTGAGGATTTGGACAATACTGACACAAGATTTAGTGCTTGTCCTAAAAGCAAGCTCATAAAGTGGGAGATAGATATGCCTTTAATTTTGAAAGGGATAAGTTTTCCATGAGGCAATGAGACTAGAGAGCACATGTTGAATAATAATGAATAGGCACATGGTCATCTACCAATAGATCCATCCTACGAATCTGGTTGGGAAGTTTAGTTTTTGACTGAGTCAAAATGTTTTCTAGATCAATTTTTCAAAGAACCAAAGGAGGGGCTTTGCCTTTTGAATTGATCATGAAGTAAGCAAGTTTGTGATGCATGTTCATTCTAATAAGAAGGTATAACTTGTCCTTGACTCTATTGACTAATACTTTGGATTAGATTTTGTAAATGACATTACAAAATGTAATAGGTATGTGATATTTGATTAAAGAAGCATTAACTTTTTTTGAGGATGAACACAAAATGAGTTTTACCCCCAACTGGGCACAATGTAACCATCATTTTAAAAGTTTGAAAAAGGCCTTAAGAATCAGTTCTTTAAGTTGATTCCAAAACCTACAGTACAATTTGTCCCAAAACCTTAAATGACAAGAATGGCAATCAAGGGGAGAGAGGTCTAGTGTTGTTCCAAAAGTTAGTATACTAAGAAGCAAAAAATGAAAATATATGAGTGTTATCAGTGATGTCAGTTAAATCATCATATGTTTTAAAGTTTTTGTTAGAACATAAATTAATAATATTTAAATAAATATAAATTTTTGAAAGAAAAGATAATTCTGGAATTGCATAGCATGAAAGGATGATAGATAGGATTTCTTTCGGTTCAAGCTATGGAATGGAAGAAAAAAAATGAATAGAAAGGAAATGTGAAAAAGATCTTTGAGAAGAAGAAAATAAAGCTTTATAGGGAAAATTCTCAAGTAAGTGAATGTGTTAAGTCTTTAATGACCCGTTGGTTAAATTTAAGTGTAAATAATGTCTATATAAAGGAAATGAAGTGAATTCCTTTGACTTATTCTTGAGAGTTTTAGAGATTACTCAAATCCCTAGTCGTAGTAATCTATGGATACTCTCATATAGGAGAGCCTCTACTAGGGGTGTACGTAGGATTACATCTCACAAAAAAATATCATTTCGGGTCTCTTTCATAGCAATTCTCGTCCTATCCCTCAATCTAGGAGCACTAATCATCATAAGAATGTGTTTAGAGTTATTCATTATAATATATATTATGCTCTATGAAAGTATTTCTTGACCAACCAATCAACCTATTATTGTCATATTAAACTTTTAAGAGATAATTTATCTTAGAGATTGAGTTCATACTATTGGAATGTGTATCATAAGCAAAGACTCTGTCTCCATCGATGATTCTAGAACCTTTTATTTACTTTAAGCCTTTAGTATAACAATTAACTAGATTCTGTTTAAATTTAATATAATGCAATGCAATAATTGAGTGAACATTGTGTATATAGACTTATGTTTAACTTTAATATGTCTGCTAATTTTTTAATTTATAATTTTTTATAAATTCTATTACAACTCTTGAATCACACGAATTAAAATAGATGGTAAATGCAATGAAATCAAAGGTAGATTTGATAGAAGATTTTTTAAGCTATTCAGCTTTTCTAATGCAAACAATTCAGCTTCTATGGCAATTCTAGTAAAGATGAATGAATACCCAACAGATCTAAGTCCATAATGATGTTACTTTATGATATTTAAATACCTTTTATAAAAAAGCATTCTAACTAACTTTTTTATACAAGGATTGCTAGTATATTTATTTAATTGGAGCTGAGGGAGAATAAGAATGCAATCAACATAAAAGACAAAAAGACAAAGAAGAACAAATTTGTCACCAACTCTTTTGCAATAAAAGCAATTGTCAAATTAATTAGCTAGGAAACTAAAGGAAAAGATAACACTATCAAATTCTTTCCTTTGTTATTGTTTAGGTGCTTAAATTTGATCAGACTATTTACCTACTTTCTTCGTTTGACATGACACAACAAAGCTTTTAGGTTGTGTCATATTGATCTCTCTTCAATATCATCATGCAAAAAGACACAACAGTTTATGGATTGAAACAAAAATAAGTAAAACCCGAATAGTAGTAGTGATATAAGCCACAAGTGCATATGTATCAAAATTATTGAAACCAGCTTTTTGCTCAAAGCTTTCAATCGTAAGTCATTTCTTATATTTCTATTGTTCCATTAGTTCTCATCTTCTTTTTTAAGATTTTCTTCCATCCTAAAGGTTTATTCATAAGAGGTAAATAAATGAGAATCTATGTATTATTATTATTATTTAAAATGGATTCAATCTCATTGTTAATGACTTGTTTCTGGAAAGGAGGATAGAAGATTTCATAGTATTTTGAAATGAACTTAGGTGAATCTTGTATCAAATAAGTGATAAAATTATTACCAAAATTTCTTTCAATCCTAATTATTTTACATCTTTTGGATTCAAGTAAGGGGGAATAATTTACAGAACTACTGGAAGGAAACGAACTAGAGAAAGTAGAATATTAAGTAAAATTCTAGATTCAAAAGGAAAAATACTTTTAAAGAAAGTAGCATCTCTGGATTCGATCATGGTATCATTTGAAATTTCATGAATTTTACAAGTGTTACTATCCAAAGAGTATCTAACAAAAATAGTATCTATAATTTTTTGACATATTTTGTTTCTTTTAGGTTCAGGAATATTAACTTTAGCTAAACACTCCAGCATTTGGAAGTAATTTAACCTTCGATTTATATCCTTTCCAGATTTCATATAGTCTCATCTTTTATCTTTCGCAGGTAAGGATATACAAACAAAAAAGCAAACTTGTATTTATTACATTTATCATACCTAAAAGCTTTCAATTTTTTTCTTTCAGCTATTCTTTTACATTGAGGTGAGTAGGTGTAGTTACTACTTTATGAATTGTCCCATGTTATTCATAAAAAAATTTAATTCCCTTATCTTGTTGATTTTCTACTTCTATATTACAAATCTTAAATTTACAAAAAATTATTATTATTATTATTATTATTATTATTATTATTATTATTATTATTATTATTATTATTATTATTATTATTATTATTATTATTATTATTATTATTATTATTATTATTATTATTATTATTATTATTATTATTATTATTATTATTATTATCCCCTTTAGATTTAGGTTTAAACCTTGGGGTTCTAATTTGAATCAGGATTGAACCTAAAATTTTTGGTTTTGATTAGATTTAAATATTTTTACCCTCGGAGTTAAAGTTCTTAGACTTAGGTTTAAAATTTTGGCCTTGACAAATATTAGGCTCCCTATTAGATTGGGTCATGTGATTTAGTTAAATTAATATTTATTTTTATTCGATTATCCTTGACATTTTTTACCGTCTTTTACTCTAATATATTAAATTATAAATCTAAGAATTTGAGATCTTCTCGACCAAATTTGGACGAAGAGTGAGGTAATTTATCAATCAAGTAAGAAATTTTATAGCTTTTGGTAAAGATAGATAGTTAATCCTATGAATTCCCATGAATTAGATTCTGAAATATGTATGGATTTGATCATTTGTTGGTAAATGATCAACCATTCTAAAAACTATTGAAATAGGATGTTGTGACACCTTCATGTCCCTATGATAGGTAGGTATCTTCAATTGAAATTAAACTTTGAGAAAGTAAGATAAAAGAAGAATTGTTTTCAATTGATGACAAACAATTCTCCTAAGGAGACAAACGTACAGATCAAGAGCTGCATCAAGAATTTAAGATCCTCTTTTAATTCACATTTAGATAGTGAGTTTGATAGCTATTTATACATAGGGAGATTTTTCTCAACTGCTCAAAGATTTCCTCAATTTCCTTAACTACCTTGAGGAAATTTTATCTGGCTTTGTGAACAAGTCTGCTAGTTGATCAGCCATATGTACATGAGAAACACGGAGTTGATGTCTGACAACTTGATCTCGCATGAAGTGGAAGTCGATGGCAATATGTTTCATCCGGGAATGGAACACTGGATTGGCACATAAGTAGGTAGCTCCAATATTATCACAATATATTATAGGAATAACTGTGGAGTTGACGTTGAGTTCCTTGAGCAGATGTGTGATCCAATTGAGTTCAGCAGCGGCGGTGGTGATGGCACGGTATTCAGTTTCAGTTGTAGATCGTGTAACCGTCTTTTATTTTTTAGAACTCCAACTGATTGAAGTAGCTCTAAGAAAGACAATGTATCCTGACATAGATGTTCTATCATCAAAGTTCCCTACCCAATCAGCATCAGCAAAGGCATGGAGATGGAGTGAAGCATTTTTACAAAGAAAAATGTCATGATTAAGAGTCCCTTTAAGATACCGCAAAATTTGTTTAACCACAGACCAATACGTAGTAGATGGTCGATGTATGAATTGCGATAATTTATTGATAGCAAATGAGATATCTGGACGGGTGAGAGCCAAGTATTGTAAGGAGCCAAGGACTTGTCGATATTGAGTCGAATCTGTAGCAGGGCTTCCATCACATAATTTAAGTGATTCACTGGTAGAGGAGTTGTAACCTCTTTCACATCCTATATGTTTGTCTTTAATAATAAATCTTGAATATACTTTCTTTGTGATAGGAAGAGACGTGAAGATGTAAATGTTGCTTCCACTCCTAGAAAGTAGCTTAAAGTTCCTAGATCTTTGTGGGAGAATCGATCGGCCAAGTGCTTTAGAAATACCTGAGTTTTCAAAGGATCATTGCCTATGACAATAATATCATCCACATATACTAAAAGATATATTGTGCTTCCATTGTGCTGGCAAATGAATAACGAGGTATCAGACTTGGAATTGATGAAGCCAATTGAGGTCAAAAATGAGCCAAGCTCAGTATACCAAGCCCTTGGAGCTTGACGAAGTCCATAAATAGCTTTTTGAAGTTTGCAGACATGCCTCGGATATTGAGAATGAATGAAACCAGGAGGTTGCTACATAAAGATATCTTTAGTAAGTGACCCCTGTAAAAAGGTATTATTAACATCCAATTATCGTATGTATCAGCCCTTTGAGATGGCCAAACTCAGGATAAGACGGATTGTTGTGGGTTTAACAACGGGACTAAATGTCTCTGTGAAGTCGACACCAGGTCATTGATGACACCCTTTAGCGACTAGACGTGCTTTATATCTCACAATGGATCCGTCTGGGTTCCGCTTAATTCGAAAGACCCATTTACACCCGATGATATTTTGTATATGATGAAAGGGTACTAAGGTCCATGTAGAGTTATGGAGGAGAGCATCATATTCGCCACACATGGCTTTACGCAAGTGAGAAGATTTTTTAGCCTGAGTGATTATAGTGGGTTCACTAGCCTCAGTGGAGGAATTTATTATAACATGTAAGTCAAGGACTTGACGTGGTTTGAAAATATCGCTTTTGGAGCGTGTTGTCATTGGATGTCTAGGGGGGATGGAAGTGGCAGATTGTGTGTCATGGACCGGGCCAACCGTCGGAATGTTGCCGAGGGTAAAGCCACTGGCAATGTCACTAGGTCTAGGAGAAGGTAAAGCCACTAGCAATGTTGTCAAGGGTATTACTTCATTAATAGAGGAAACTTATGAGAAAGGGAGTGGAGAAATAGAGGGAGTGAGAAACTGTTGAACTGGAGTAATAGTAGTTTGCGGATCTTGAGAGTAAGGACTGGACGGTGTCATGGGAGGTTCGTGTGATGAGATCGAAGGGATATTCTAGTGATGTATGTTTATCATAGTAGCCTACATAGTATGATTGTTTTGAAAAGGAAAGACAGACTCCTCAAAAATAATATGACGTGATATAAAGACTTTTTTAGTTTGGGGTTTATAGCATCGAAAAGCATTATATTCAAGAGAGTAGCATAAAAGTGCAAGGCTTAGATCGTGGTGTTAGCTTATGTGAGGCATAGGGACGGAGCCATGGATAACATAAACAGTCAAATGACTCGTTGGTGGCTTGTGAAGTCAGGATGCGACGATTGAGGATTATGAAAGTTACCACCTTGATATGGATAAGAGGGGTTTGGTCTGGGCCCCATAGGGCTAGGAGGCAGCTTAGTCAAACCGTTGTTGACATGCTTATTGTACTGGTTGCTCTTCCTCTTGAATTTTTGATTGACCTGAGCTATAATAGGTGGTCCGGGCAACCTATCATCATGCTTCAAGTACGTCTCATAGTCGATCAACTTATCTAGAGTTCTTCGAATGATATTGGTGAGTCGCGTGCCCGAAGTGCTATTGTAAGTTCTTTGTACTCGTCTCCTAGGCCATTGAGGGTATGGATTAGGACTTCTTCATCACTAAGAGAATGACCTATCAAAGCCAAAGTCATCGATGATAACTTTGATATTTTGTAGATATCAGCAATAGTACTTCCCTCTTGTTTCATTTTCATCAGATTGGATAGAAGTCCAAGCATGCGAGTACGCGAGTGATTTGTCAAAGTTGTTTGTAACTTGCACCATGCTTCTGCAACAGTCATACATAAGGATATCAGCGGAGCAATAGATCCAGCAATGAAGGCTTGAATAGTTTGGAGGATGAGACGATCTTGACGTAACCATAGTTTGTGGGCTGGATTTGGCACTGGACTAGGTTCACTTGGGATGTTGACCATTTCAGGTGGACACTGGAGAGAGCCATCAATGTAACCTAGGAGATCATAGCCAAATAGAAGATTAGAAAGTTGTGCCCGCCAAGATGCGTAGTTGCCGCCTTTGGATAATTTGAAGGGAATGAGTGCTGCAGCATTGATGGTGATAAGACTTTGAGAAATGCTCAGAGTCCCTGCAGAAACAAGGACAGGAATATCGGAAGAGAAAAATGAAGACATCCCAGATATTTTATGGCAGTTTAAGTGATCTTTATAGAAGATGTAAAGATATAGGAGGGAGGGAGGAGGAGAAAAGCATATCGATGCACTGTAGAGGAGGCCGCAGCGATGCAGCAATGCACTGCAGAGGAGGCTGCAACAATGAACTGCAAAGGAGGCTGTAGCGATGAACTGCAGAGGAGGCTGTAGCGATGAACTACATAGGAGGCTGTAGCACGATGCACTACAGAGGAGGCTGCAGCGATGTGTGAGAAATCTGCAACGATTTAGGTGGAAAAATCTGTAGCTGTTACAGCTACTGAAGCTTGTTGTGGCAGTAAAGATTACTGCGGCAGAGAAATTGCTGTGGCAGAGGGAAGCGGCTGTGGCAGTAAATCTTCCATTCTGTTGAGGAAAATCCTACCTCCTAATCAGTATAAATAAGAGAGGGGCATGTTAATGTATTTAAGCTTTTTTTACTTCTTCAATAAAGTTTCTTCAATAATTATTCTTATCTTCTATTATTTTCATCATGGTACCGGAGCAGTGAGAAAAGCGAAGCTTCGCTCTTGCCTTCGGCCAGCAACCAATGTCGTTATGAAAAGCAAAGCTTCGCCCTTGTCGAATGAAGGGCGATCGCAACAACTGTAACATCCCATTAGTCCCACATCGGAAGTGGGCAATGTGTATGATTAGCTTATAAGGGCCTAATGAGTGTACTATGTTAACTCCCGCTTAAGTATTTTGGTCCATGGTTGAAGGACCGAAATGGAGTTATTGGCCAGTTGGCTCATCAGACTTGGGTCGTGACATTTGGTATCAGAGCTGACTTAGCATTTGGGTAGGATGGGAGGGCTCGAGTAGGAAAAGGCTACCCGTGGATGGAGTCGAGAACTCATCACGGCTTCATTATTTATTTATTTATTTAAAAAAAACTAAATACTTTAGGTTCTAATTTACACATGCTAACTATAAACTAAGCATGGGTTACCTAGTGTCTGAGTCACTCAATGATATAACACCGAGGGCCAAGAGGTGGTCTCGATGGGCCCACTTATTATTTCAAATTAATTGTTAGGTTAGAGTGTACAATCAAAACAAGTGACAAAATCATTATCGATGCAGTAATTTATGTTACATATCGGGACAAAAAAATAATTGACCATCGAAAACATATTGATAGGGTATCGATGAGTCTAAATATTCTCTTCAACTAAATATAGGTACGAGAGCGAATATGATATCAATGAGTATTAGAATCATTGTCTTTGTTGTTGGCGACATCGAAAGTAGCATTTACATGACGAGTGCTTCGATGAGAACTCCCTTGCATATTTTATATAATAATTAGGATTTATTTCATACTTTTTAAAAATAATAAATTCCATAATTATAATTAGATAATTTATCAAAAAAATTCTAAAAATAAGATTCCATCCCTCCTTATTTGATTTTTATCAAAGGGCGCTCCCTTTTTTCATATTATAACCAAAATATACCTTATAAAATTAAAAAAATTAATTGATGTCCATCGACCCTGGTTGACTCTGGGTTGGTTATTTGGGTTGAATTGTTTTGTTTGATATGAACCGAAACAGACATATTCACCAAACGTCTAAATATTTGATTTATTTCTTTTAAATCCTAAATTACCCTTATTTTTTCTTCAAATTATCTTGCTACCCCCACTTCCTCCACCTCCATCGCCTCCTCCCACTTCGTCGCTTCCTCCTAATCCCCATTAGCTCCTTCCTCCCACCCGTCCGCCCACTCCACGTCCATCGCCTCCTCTCACTCCACTTCCACCACTACCTCCTCCTTCTCTCCCTTGACTTTCTCCTCATCCATCTCTCTCACCCTCTCCAACTCCTCTTTCACGACTCCGTTCCTCCCTTCCTCCTCTTTTCCCTTCTACTACTCCTCCACTATTCCCCCTCTCCCTCCCTTCTTCTCATGGTTTATCTAGTTTAGTTGTTGCACTCTAAGTCATACTCATTCAAAGAATATATTAAAAATATATTAATTTTATAAAAAATATCATAATTTTATAATAAAACTAAAACTCAAGTTATCCTAAAAAATACATTAATTTTTATATAAAAAATCCTAAATTATCTGAAAAATCATTACACTCGAGTTACACTTATTTACATACCATATTAAAAAATATATTAATTTTATATAAAATTATTCTTAATCCATCATAATAGAAAAAAGTTATGTTAAATATTTTATAATAATATGCTAGTGGTTCTAGAGAAATTTGGATTAGTTTATTATAAATTAACTCAAGTTATGCTTGATTATATATTCAACTAAAAAATATCCTATTTTGAAACTTAATGACCATAAACTCATAAGAAATTAAAAAATAATATTATATATTTTAGAATCAAGTGTTAGTAGTTCTGGAGAAGTTTAGATTAGTTTGATAAAAATCAACTTAAATTACACTTCAGTTACTCTAGATCATAGATTTAATAAAAAAAATTAATTATAAATATTAATTATCCTAGTTATACTATTTGATAAAAATCTAAAGAGTTACACTCAATCATAGATTCAATGCAAAAATACGCTATTTTATAAATTAATCACCCTAAATTTATATAAAATAAAAATAATAATAAATATATTAGTATCTCACTCTAGTAGTTTCGAAAAAGTTTCGATACATTTGGTAAAAATTCAAAGAGTTACACTCCATTACAGATTCAATATAAAAATATTATATTTTAAAAATTAATCATTCTAAATTCATATAAAAATAGAAAAAATAATAATAAAAATATTAGCATCTCATCCTAGTAGCTTAGGAGAATATTTGATAGGTTCGGTGAAAATTTAAAGAGTTATACTCGATAATAAATTCAACTTAAAAATATCATTTAAAAATTAATTAATCTAAATTTATAAGAAAAATAAGAAAAAGATACTAAACATATTATCATCTCATCATAGTTTTGGAGAAATTTGGATAGATTTGATGAAAATTCAATGGATTGTATTCGATCACCAATTCAACCCAAAAGCATCCTCTTTAAAAATTTATTCATCCTAAATCATAAAAATTAAAAAGCATAATATTAAATATCTTATAATGATATACTAATGGTTCTATAGAATTATGAATTGGTTTGAAAAAAATATCTTGATTATATTCGATTGCACTCATTCGTAGATTCAACAAAGTCCAACCCAATCCTTTATGACCAAACTCAACCCGATTTAAAGTAATCTGATCTGAATCATCTAAATGGGACCGAACCATCCTTTAGATATGTGGCTTGAAATAACCTGATTCAATGACATTATTGAGATTAAAAAAAAAAAAAAGAATATCCCTTGAAACCAAATATGGGCGACATATGATAAATTTATATTTTTAATTTTTTTGGTAAATTACCTATTAAATTTAATCTTATTTAAATTAATAAACTTTTTAATTATATAGCATAATTAAAAATAATAAATAATTAAAATTTCCTAATTTAATTTTGTTGGCTACTTAAGCTACTTCATAAAGACAAAAATATTCTTACTTTCATTAAGGGGAGCCCTCCTTCCTCTCCATAAATAAGAAAATATTGTTACTTTCCTCGATGGAAGCCCACCCTCCCTCCTCCTCCTCTCCTATATAATGCTGGTCAAGCCACTCGAGGAGCCTAGCAACGACAACAAAGTGGATAAAAGAGAGACCTTTGCCTTCGACGAGAGATAGGTAGTCTCTCTTTTCTTTTTAGTTGAAAATTTTGGTTTACATTTGGCTGTTTTAGTTTTCTTGAAAATTTAGATATTAAAATAATATCATATTTTCAAAATCATGATGTCATTTTATTAATTTAAACCTTAAATTATGATTAGTAATCAGTAAGTAATGAATTTCATGAGGTTTATGAGTTAATCATAAATCTGAAGTAAATTATTTTGAAGCATTTCAATTATTAATTGAGTTTCGTTATAAATCAGATTATTCCTTAAGATTGGTTTAATTATCTTGAAGCATGCTACTAATTGATCGAATTTTATAAAGTGCATGTTTCCTTTTGTTAAATTAGATTATTTATTATTGTTAATTTAATTATTTTATGTCACATATGAAGAAATTTCGAGTCTTATATTGAATTAGATTATGTATGTCAATTGAATAAAGGGGTCTATTGTATGTAGCTCAAGTTTGACTTTGAATCAGGCTGTGATCGGTCAGATGGGGTCAACCCAGCTCGTGTCAAAATTATACTCTATACATAGCATGATTCGGAGCAGTAATCTTAGTGACACAACATCCGATGGACAGAAATGAAGTCAATTAGTTTTAACTAGAATTTTAAGTCAATTAAGGTTATGGAATTTGAGAATGATTACCGGTTTTTAAGTTTAACTGAGATTTGACGTCGAAGTGAATGATAATAACATGATTATTTATACCATGAGATGTACGATGAGCACTCCGTGTTGGAAGTCTCATCGTGAAAGGAGCTATATGGTTCATGTTATCAACGGACCGGATCAAGTCTCGCGTGTTGTATGTTAAGCATGATCTATTATATAATATTTTATATAGTTTTATTGAATACACATGAGATATACGATGATGATGATTATGTTTCTTTTATAAGGGCAAATAGATTTCAGTATTTGAATGATTTCTTCATTTATTATTGAAGAAACATGTTCAAAATATCACTTCATCGAGTATGATATAAATTTCCTCTATCATCCATGAATATAGAACTCATTCCATAGAATAATATTTATTAATTTTCTATTAAAATGCATGCACTATCAGATACTACTTGATGTATGTATGCCTATATTAATTGTTATTGCATGATTTTGTTTGTAGAATAATGATTGTTATTGTTCATTATAATTCGTAAGGTTATATTTGACGAAGAATTGATTTGTTCTCATTTCATAAGAAAATATTAGTATATAATATATAAAGAGATGTGTTCTCCTCCAGCGGTGGTGGATTCATGGAGGAATTCGTCATCATCTCCGGTAACCTTGGAGTGCAAATCATGTTTGGCATCTACACGGTGCTCTTGAACGGCGTCTTCGCCGCCGGCGTCAACCCGCTGTTCCTCACCATCTTGGGAAACTTGGTCACCGGTGTCATCCTCCTCCCCTTCGCCGTAGTTTGCGACAAGTATGTATGTCTGCAATATTTCATTTCTTTTTCTTTTTCTTTTATAAATTTTTTTTTTCAAAAATAAATAAAAAAATTACATTTCTTTTCCTTTTCCATAATAATATTTTTTTTTCAAAAATAAAAAATATCTATTTAACCGGAAGCATGAAAGTTATAAAAGTCACCCTCTCCTCATCAAAATATACTTCTCACCATTGATCCTACCAAAATTTGCGACCCAATGGGCGATACAGTAACATAAACAGCCATCGTATGTTGTTAATTACAATCCCAATTCTCCGATGAGGAGTACAATTCCTATCGCTAATCTCCGTTTGGAGTCAAATTCCACTTGGATGAATCAAGATCGATATTCCTTTTTTATAAGAACATTAATTTATTATAATATCATAAGGATCGATATTATTAGTTAAATTAAAAGAGTATCTAATTGTAATAAAAAATATATATTGTCATATCATTTTTTTTTTCACTTTATCTTCTTTCATCCAAATGAAACCTAATTAGTTGATGCATATTATGCAGGACGAAATGGCCGGCCAAATTGAGTGCCACTCTGCTATCTCATTTTTTTCTGATTGCCTTAGGAGGGTAAGTTTTCTTTGCCAAGATTTATCTATAATCTCCATTTTACTTGGCATCACTTGTTAAACGCGGAAATATAGAGGATTCGAGTTAGCATTATTATATCTATTGGCCTACATAAATTATAATATGATCAGCAGTGAATTGAAGTGTTCTTGATATAGAAATCACTAACTTTTCTTTTATCAATCAGCTTCTAATATATTAATCTAACAAAGAATTGTTTAGCTTCTTTTATAGATAAAATTGAAATTATGGATTGTCCTTTCTTGTTTTCCTCATTATAAAATTGTATGGTTCTTCCTTCTCATTTGTTCTGTATTGGACTCTGTTGGAAGTACTTGTATTCTACGGTGGGTAGAATGAGCAAAAAAACAGACCTTTTGATTTGTAGCGATTCTTCTGCAACTCATCAGGGCAACCTTATGTCAAGCTCTTAACTTGGTGGGCATCAAGAAAGCTTCTCCGGATGTTGCCTCTGCAATGCCTAACCTGACTCCTGGCCTTATCTTCATCATTGCAGCATGCCTCAGGTTCTTACTGTTCTTTGACGTAGATTTACAATAAGAATTAGACTTAACAATAAGATTAGGGATTAAGAGATATTTTTTATGGACTAAGAGATATTAAAAATATCCATAATCTCAATAATTGATGTATTAATATCAGGAGATCTTATCTTTTTATAGACAAGAGTATATGATCTAAAATAATAATTAGAAGAGTCCCTCTTATCAATCTGATCTCGTAAGATATCTTACTATAATTAAATTTTCTTTCTATTAATCGATAATTATTATTAGAATCCAATCATATCTATAATATATTTTACCTAATTAGATAGAATCATACAATCTAATATTCTCCCACTTAACCTATTAATTGATAAGATATAATTTTTTTTAAATCAAAATAAATAAATAAAAATTTATTTAAAAATAATTTTATCTAATTAGATTTTAAAAAAATTAAAAATTATTTTATATATGATCATGAATTTTAAGACAAGCCAATAAGCCCAATAAACACAATAAGCATAATAATACTACATTAAATCTAATTACTAATGCAAGTAATAGCGATTGTATGTCATCAATATCATACTTCATTTCTTGTATTTTATCTTTTCTAATATAATTCATAATGACCTTTATAATTAATCATTAAATTAATCTTATTATTATATTTAACTATAATATGCATAAACATAAATATAAATAGGATAATAAAAATAAATAACTTTAAATAATAACAAGATATTTAAATAAAAATATCTTTTATAGCTTACTCATTAGCCTCATTCTAAGAACATATTCTTTAAATATTTTAGACTTTAAAGTTTTAATAAATTGATCAATAATTATTAAGGTGATGCTCAGGTTCTTAATTAATACTTATTATTTTTAAATTCTTTCTCTAATTACTAAGTGCTTTATCTCGATATACTTGGAACTCCCAAAGTACTTATAATTTTTAAAAATGAAAACTATTGTGGTATTATCATAAAATATCTTCAACGGTCTAGCAATTGAGTCAACCACACTAAGTCCTAAAATAAAATTTCGTAATCATAAAGTGTGATTTATGGTCTTAAAATATGTCACAGATTTTGACTTCCACTGTTGATTATGTAATAAGCAATTGTTTTATACTTTTTCAAGAAATTACTCATCTAGCTATATATGAATATAAATCATAAAGTAAACTTTCTATTGTCGAGACAATTTACAAAATCAACATTTGAATATCCTATCGCTTCAAGCAAATATGATCTTTTATATGTGAGTATCTAATGTTTCATCCCCGATTGATATCTCATTACTTTCTTTATAGCTTTCTAATATTTTATTCCTATGTTGCTTTAGTATCTATCTAATATTCCAACTACAAAATTGATATTTGATCTTATACAAGTTTGAGTATATAATAGACTTTCAATTGTGCATATATAAGGAATATCTTTTATTTGATTCTATTCTATGTCATTTTTAGGGCATTAGTTTTGACTAATCTTTCATCTCTTGTAATATGTATATTATTAGTTGAATAAAGTTATATACTAAATCTCTCGAAAACTCAATCAATATCTTAATACCAATAACATAGGTTTCCTTATTCATACTAATCATCTTAAAATTTTTAATAAAAAATATCTTTGTTTCATACAAGAAACTAATATCACTATTGGCAAGCAAAATATTATCCACATATAAGACCAATATAATAAACTTGTTCCTACTAACCTTTAGATATATATACTAATCAATAGTATTTTTTTAAGTCCAAAAGAAGTAATAGTATCATTAAATTTTATATATCATTGCCTAAAAACTTATTTAAGGTCATAAATAGATTTCTTAACTTTGTAAGCCCACCTTTCATTTTCCTTTTTTTATGAATCTTTCAAGTTGTTTCATATAGATTTTTCATCTAGATTTTCATTCAAAAATATTAATTTTACATCCATATGATATAACTTAAAATCATAATGAACTACTAATGTCATGACGATCCTCAACAAGTCCTTTTTAGAAACGGAAGAAAATATCTCGTTATAGTTGATGCATTCTTTCTAAGAAAAAGTTTTGGTCACAAATCTAGTTTTATATCATTTGATATTACCCCTTTAGTTACATTTTATTTTACAGACTCATTTACAATTGAATCTTTTACAATTATTAGGTCATTTAATGAGTTCTCAAATATCATTATAGTTCATCAATTTTAATGTTTCCTTCGTTGCATCATACCACTTTTCATAATTATTTCTTTTCATGACTTGTAAATATGACAAGGGGTTCATTTTCATTTATATGTTATAATCTAATTTTCTTAGATATACCACACAATCATAAAAATTGATAGGTCATTTTTTCCTTTGACATCTTCTCAAAACTTTCGGTTGTAGTTCTATAAGATCATTAACGGTGATATTAACATTATGTGAAAGTTCATCAATATTATTTTATTATTCACCTTCACCAATTCTTTTATTAATTTTAGGAATAGCAATCTCTCAAATAGGAAACAATAAAATAGTATTAACATGTATTAACGAATCGCTTATAAGCAGGTGATGGGATAGACTAAATAGAAAAAAAGATAGACAATACACATAGATTGTTCAAGTATCATAAATCAAAATTGAATAATACATTTTCTAAAGTGAAGGATGCTAATAAATATTTTTAAGCATAAACCATAATTATACTACAATTATGTAAAAAATTTTAATGCCAAAAACTGAAATCAAATAACGATAGATTATATTTACGATATATATCTTTCGATATCATCCAAAAAAACCTTTATATGATATGTAGGCACATCGTCATTGAATCCAAAAGTTACAATGATATCGATTTGTAAAGAGAATTAGACTCGTCTTCTTTTCTCTTCCTATCCTTCATAGAACTGCTATGAGTGATAGCTTACAAGGGAGATTGAGAATATATCTTCTTTTCTCTTCCTATCCTTCATAGAACTGCTATGAGTGATAGCTTACAAGGGAGATTGAGAATATATATAATCTCAAATACTAATGTATCATCTCTTGAAGTCATGTCTTTTTATATATAACAGCATATGATTTAGGATGATAATTAAGAGAGTCTCTCCTAATCTCCTCAGGAATTTTACTATAATTGAACTTTTATTTTATTAACCAATAATCGCTATCAAATTTTAATCAGATTTATAATATATTTTATTTAATTAGATAAAACCACGTAATCTAACATCCACATCAAGCAAGCATCAGTGCATGACTCTAAGATAGTTGGACTGCACAATGTAGAATGCATTCCTTGACAAGAAGTTGAATCAAACCTGTCAAATGTTTTATGATATTTGAGACTTAATTTACACTCTAACAGCATGAGAAGAAAAGCTGGAGGTGACAGGCAATGCATGCATTTGCAGGTTTGAGAAGTTCGATGCAAGTTGCTGGTACAGTAGAGCCAAGGTCATGGGAACCTTGGTGTGCTTGACTGGGACCATGGCAATGTGCTTCTTGCAGAGCCCATCTGAGTCACCAAGTTCAACCATTAATCTGTCAGCTGCCTTGGCCAAGCCCTTGACATTGGATAACGCCATCTACAATGACTGGATAGTAGGCTGCTTGTGTCTTTTAGCAGGGGCGATCAGCCAGTCTTGCACCACTGTTTTGCAGGTACTTGTTCAGTAACATCTTAATCTTCAACATTCAGTAATGTTTTTAGCTGCTTAGGTTTCTTGTTCAATCTTTTCCAAACAAGTAAATTGCCCGGTTCGATCTATCTAATGAACAACAATTGATGGGATGGTCACTGTTCATATCAACCTATATGACAAGGAAAACTAAATGGAATCAATTCTGCCAATATGTTGAACAGGCAATGAGTTCATGTTTGATTGAGGCATAACAAAAGTGTATTGTTGTTGCAGGCTGCAACAACGCTTGAATTCCCAGCACCAACATCTTTGGTTGTGATAACTTCTTTGATGGGCTCCCTTCTCACTGCACTGCTGCAATTCCTGACTGAAGGAAAGATCAATGCTGGTTCTTCTACCCTAAGCATCACAAGCATTGCTGGAGTTGTCAGTCTGGTGCTGTGCCATTCTCTACACTATATCCTAACTCATCTCTGCAGCAGCTTGATCAGTTCTTATTTCTTGTGACATGCAGATTGGAGTAGTGGCGGCCATAGGCATTACATTTCAGACATGGTGTATCATCAAGAAGGGTCCAGTCCTTGTTGCCATCTTCAGCCCCATCCAAACGGTCACCACTGTTGTTCTTTCAGCCATTCTCTTAAGACAGATCATTACCCTTGGAAGGTACTGACTGATTAATGTTCGATATCGGTTCAGGTTTTGTGATTAGGAAAGAGCTTGAGATCTTATGAACCTTAATCTATGGCTCTCCTAAACATACACTGAAAACATAGCAATTTATTGATGCCTGATGGATGAAAACATAGTTCCTGCAAAACACTGCATGGGTGATTCAATTTAGATCTGATATTTACTTCCAATTGCTAACGTCCTGCATTCATCAACACTATGAACAGTGAAAACTAATCGAAGAACCTGTCCTTGCGCAGTCTAGCAGGAATGGTCCTCATGTTTGCAGGACTCTACATTGTCTTGTGGGCAAAGAAGAATGAACATTGTAGTCTGTTCGATGCCGATGGCGACGAAAACCTGCCGTTGCTGCTGTCTTAGATGTGCTCTGTGAAGCCAATTCTGCAGCAAGTAGATCTAGTAAAAGATGTATACAAGGTGTATGTGTGCAGAGTCTGAGACCTCTGTGATCTTAATCTTTGTCCCAAAACAAAGAGACTGAATCCTTATACTTTTTGCTCATCTCTTGTACTGAACAAACAAATGATGGATGAAAAAGTAAAACCCAGAACATGTGGATTCCTCTGTGGAGGTATTAATAATTTCACTACTATAACCAAATAAATAGATGTCATTAATCATGCTATGAACACAGTTGAAATTGTGGTAATAAAATGCGGCTGAAAAATCTTTTCAAAGTTGAAACAATCACGATCCACGTCTAGTTGGCAACCATGTATTATTTTTCTATGCAGTCAACTAAATAGAGTACAAGTTTCCCTCAAAACAAGATAAAGGTAAACAGCAATCAAGGAAATTACTTCTTTCCTTTTGACCAGATAAAATCTATGCTACAATGATTCAGCACTTGTTGTTAGAGCTAGCCCCAGGATATTTACCAAAGGGTAATTTTGGTAACACAACAAAGACAATAAAGCAGAAAGATAAAAGCGACAAGAACAAATAAAACACCAGAACACCAGATATACGTGGTTCGGTCAATTGACTTTGACCTACATCCACGGAAGAAAGAGGAGCAAATTACTATTATAAAAGAGGGACACTTACAAATGCCTTAGGAAATGTTCCTAGGCCATAAAACACCTTCAGCTTCCTAAACAAGAAGACTTCAAACCATAAGCAAGTTTTCTTGTGATGCCTGCTGTATTTCTTGTGGTGTGTGTGGTACTTCTCGTGGTGTGTCTAACATCAAAGCTCAGGCCCTTATTTATAGTTCCAAGACGAGACAACAAGTCTGATTTTCCCGATGTGGGACTATGGTACTTGCCAAACTAACAAATCTCCACCTTGGCATGTCCCAACAAAACTTGCTCCACCTTCTTCACAAAAGCCCCAACGGGCAATCACCAACAATGAACACCAACCAATTCCAAGCACTGCTTGAACTTGTAAACCGGAACATGCTTCGTAAGCATATCAACTGGATTGTCCTTCGTATAAATTTTCTGAACAAGGACCTTTCCCTCAGCAATCAACCACTTAGCGGAATTATCACAAGAAACTGCATCTGAGTAGGAAGTAGGCTCACCAACTTCACTTGTCTCTTCTGCAACAAACAAAGCATATGCAACCAAATTTGCATATCTTTGTGGTGGTCGAATATCTCTCCGTGGTCTATCCTTGGCTATGGAATATTGCTCTTCCTCTGGATCATCTGCGTCAGTAGACTCGGGACCACCTACTGGCATTCTTTGAGTAGAAGAGTTCGACTTAAAAGAATCTGAACTACCAATCTCAAGCTCCACCTGCTTCTGCGCACTATCATTTGTACAACTAGTAGATTCCTCTTTAGAAGATAGCATAGATAATTCATCAAAAGTAACATCTCTACTGATTATAAATTTTGGGGATTTGGGATCAGGACACCATAATCTGTATCCTTTCACCCCAGAAGCATACCCAAGGAAAATACACTTTTTAGCCCGAGGCTCTAATTTTCCTTCATTTACATGCATGTATGCTGGGCACCCAAAAATTTTAAAATCAGAATAATCAGCAGGAGTACTTGACCAAACTTCCTCTGGAGTTTTAAAGTTAAGTGCTGCAGAAGGAGCGCGGTTGACAACGTAACAGGCCATATTAATCGCCTCTGCCCAAAAGTCTTTTGTCAACCCTGCATTTGAGATCATACACCTCGCTCTCTCCAAGAGTGTTCTATTCATACGTTCAGCCACACCATTTTGCTGAGGTGTCATCCTAACAGTGCGATGCCGAACGATTCCTTCATTTTTGCAGAATTCTTCAAAGTCACCTTCACAAAATTCCATGCCATTATCTGTTCGAAGCCGCTTAATCTATTTACATGTTTGCTTCTCAATCAAAGCCTTCCATTGTTTAAAGGTTAGAAAAACATCATTTTTATGCTTTAGAAAATAAACCCAAACTTTCCTGGAATAATCATCAATGAAAGTCAACATATACCTGGCACCACCCTTAGACTGAACTTGAGCTGGACCCCAAAGGTCTGAATGAATATAGTCAAGAGTACCTTTCGTTTTGTGAACTGCCGGAGAATTGAAGCTGACTCTTTTTTGCTTTCCAAAAATGCAGTGTTCACAAAAGTCAAGTGGCCCAGTACTCTGTCCGCAAAGTAGACCCCTTTTGCTCAATATGCTCAAACCTTTCTCGCTCATATGACCCAAACGCATATGCCATAATTTGGTGATGTCAGAATCAGACAATGATGATGACGAAACTGCAACTGAACCTGTGACAGTAGTTCCCTGCAGAATATACAAGCTACCAGACCTACAAGCTTTCATAACAATAAGGGCACTTCTAGAAACTTTCATAACTCCACCTTCAACTGTGTATTTATACCCAAGGGCCTCTAGGGTGCCTAAAGAGATGAGATTCTTTTTCAAATCAGGAACATGTCTAACATTAGTGAGCGTCCTCACAATACCATCATGCATTTTAATTCGAATTGTGCCTCTACCAACAACATCACATGTGGCATTATTGCCCATCAAAACAATTTCACCATTACAAGATTCATATGTGGAAAACAAATCTCTATTGGGACACATGTGATAAGAACAACCTGAATCTAAAATCCATTCATTTTTAAACTTTGTCCTATTATCAATAGCAAAGAAAATATTTCCAAAATTCTCATCAGATGCTACACTAGCTTCAGCGGATGCCAAACTAACACTTGTAACATTAGAATACCTTCTTATCGCATCACCTATGTTTGTACCAAATGTCACTTAAATATTCTCAAAGGCTGCTTAGCAATAAATACACCCTGAGAAGGACAACAGAAGAGACCACTGCATGCTGATCACTGCGATGATTGATTGCTCCAAGAAAAACTCTCATCCTTGTGGTTAACTATATACACAGTGGAAGCTCCAGCACAATATCTGCTAGTTCATACAACAAAAACTTGCAAGTTGGAGTCATCAAGGCCCTGAAATCCTGTGTCTTCTCCAAGTAAAAGAGTTTCTTTAGTTTGAGCAGCAAAGCTTACAGTCTGAGTCTGTAGTTATCCACCTTCCAGTCCTCTTGTACTCATCAAATTCTGCACTCTGTAAAGTGGTTGAATCTCCTTTAAGATCATTGTCCACCAAGTTATCATAGCCTGCATCCTTCAACATTAACAACCACGTTATATAGATTGATACTTGTTAGGAGAATGAGGAGAAGTAAGTTTAGATTGATTGTAAGCAGTGGAATTTGATCTACGTTCTTCTTTCCAGCAGCAGCAGAAGGCCTTCGAAGAAGCTCCTTCACACGTGCCGCTGTCATTTTTCTTCTACCAGCATTGCTGCTCGCTCCACCATTGAAGCCAGCAGTCAATGCAGCACCGCAGATTGGAAGAACTTTGCTGCATCCATCCATCAGAACACTACCCAGATGTTCCCGTAAGCTGTGGCTCCTGAGATGCTCCAGCTGCAGTGTGACACAAAGAACTCATCTCGCTGTCCTCACATTCCAATTCTCCCTTGTCTGAACATTACATATTGTGGAAGAATTTTAGCACTAATCCAACTACAGAAAAGTCAAGAGGAGGAAATCAGTGGTTTTATGAGCCAAAGATGCATCACAAAAAGAAAGCCAAACCAAAATGAAACAGAAGGTAGCAACCCCTTGCTCTTTCATGAATCATAATCCAATGCTCAGCCAGAAAGAAAGAAAAAAGTCAATGCTGCTGTGTGGTAAGTAAGGTTTGCCAAAAGATGATTTCATGGTTGAGTCAAAACTGCCCAAAAATGCAAAGCAACACAAAGAATTTTGGGCAAATGTTTCTGTTAAAAAGCCTAAGCAATTTGATCAAACCTCCTCAAAGCACTCTTTTATGTTTCTGTTAAACATACAAAGATAAAGATTGCTTTGGCTTTTTAACATAAACATTTGCTCCAAATTCTTTGATACAGGAGAGGATGCTTTGAGGGCCTCAAACCTCCTCAAAGCACTCTCTTACAGGGGTTCTTCAAGCTTCCTGTGTCATTTTTCCAGTATCAGATCAAATATAAACATATAAAGATGAAATCAGCAATGTCTCATCTATGCAACTACTACAGCTGGTATTTTTACTCTGTTAAATATCACCTGAAAAGAGTTAATTTTAGATTGATTAGTTGTGAAAAATGGTTTCGAAACAATCAATTCAGGATCTTAGACTTCAAATGGCAGATTCAATGTAAATCATTATGATGCATGTGATTGGGTGGTTTCCATAACATGTAAAAATAAAAGAAAAAGAAGAAACAACATATTGAACAAGAACAACAAAATATTGAGCCTTTGATTTAGGGTTCCTCCACCACTTAGCACTATCGATATATATTTTAAAGAAAATCTTTAAGCCACTGTAGAGTGAGTTGGGAATCCCTTTCTCCTTACCTTTATTGTTCAGATTTTTATTATTTTATTAAATAAAATAAAGTATGCTTCTTTCTTTTAAATTTAAAAATTAGACCAATATATCTAACATAATGTTTGGTAATGATATCATTATTTGTTTTAGGCTAATAGGAAGTCAAACTATTTTTAAAAAAATCAAACTAATAGGGCTCTCACAAATTAAAAGATTAATGCTAATGAATATCAAATTTACATTCCCAAGAACATTCAAAATGACAAAAGAAGTGAAACATGCTCTTTTCGGGAAGAAAAAATTCTTTTCAAGTATTTTACCACTTTGATTAGCCATTGTAGAATTAGTGTCTTTACTTTTGATGATATATCTTCAAACTTTATAAAGAAAGCTAGGCAATTAGAATAAGATTAATTTGTCAACAGACAGATAGAATCACTCTTACTAATTCTATCCTTAATGCTTCTTTAGCTTATGCCTTTAACGTGTCTTAGCTCTCTGGTAGGGTAATGAATGGTTTGGAAAAAACTATAAGAGACTTTCTTTTGAAACAAATGATAGATCCAAGGGTTTATACTTAATTGCTTGGGAGACTATTACTAAATCCAAACATAAGAGTAGTTTGAGTATATGCAATATCCACACTATAAATATTGCTCTCTAAGTTAGAAGGATCGCTATGTGTCTAAATCAGGAGGATAACTTATGGGTCAAAATTGTCACTACCAAATATGGGTAGGTTTCCATTGGAAGGGTAACACCACTAGAGTTGAAGGCTTCTCACTAAGGCTTTGCATCATTTGTAGTTTGATTTGTTGCATGTTATTGGGGATGATAGATGGACTGATTTTTTATATGATAATTAGTCTTTTGAATTATATTTTTCATTGAAACTAGTATTTTTTTAATGTCAACCTAGATTTTAAAAAATAATATTTTTAACTTATTTTGTGATGGGCAATGGAATTTATATTATCTTTTGGAGGTATTTGTGGCCCAGTTGGGGATAGATTGATTGTAAGGATTGATATTTTCCCGGTCCAAATGATGCACAATATGTTTAGATAGATGACTCCAAAGGGGTAGATATTATGTCCAAAATAGGGCTTGGCTATGTGTACCCATATATGCTGCCTTCACCTCAAAATCGATGGGAGCTTTGATTCAATCGCTCATCGAATCTAGCCAAATCTAATCTCTATCTTCACCTGACACAGAGGTGACATGGTGCTCGCTTGGGCATCCATGTGCGGATTGTGTGTATATCGAGGATTCAAAAGATCGGAATGATTATGGCACCTTAGCCTCACCCAATGGCATGCTACCACAACCTGTCAACTAAAGCAATAGGCTACGAAGCGATTAAACAAAGGGTCACCCCCGAAAATATAAATAACCACCGATGTCATTTGCCCATTTCACATCTTTTACTACTCTCAGAGCCTTTAGACTTCAAACATTCAGGCCCTCAAAACTTTGAACATATTTAGTCATCCAGCCCCTCATAATTTAGGTATGAATGTCATCTTTCTCCGAGTCAAGCCCTACTTTTGAACGTGAGTTGGGTGACTCTCTAGTCCTGTCATCGCCTTCGGTGTTGATATTTAATACTTCCTCATCTAATGAAGGGGTCAAAGTTGCTCGAACGAGGGAGGCTACCTCCTTAGAGGTGACTCTCTCAGACAGTTTACGTTAGATTCTATAACTTCAACTCTTGGATCTCTACTATCGACCTTAAATACATAAGGGAGACTTTTAATATTCCTATCGAGTTCAAGCTAATCACTCCTAGGCCTAGTGATTGACCTTATGTGTTTCATCATTTATTCCGCACTTATCTTAACACCTTGGAGGTGGGACTTAGATTCCCCCTCCATCCTTTTTTTTTACTGAAATCCTTAATTTTTAAAAGTTTTCTCTAGCCTAGGTAGTATCAAACTCCTAGCATTATTTAGCCTCTTTTGTTAGGGAGTATTAAAGGCTTAGAATTTCCCTATTGCCAACCTTGCTACTGGTTTGCTTCAATGTGAGCTTCAAGGATTCATTTTACTATTTTTTTTTTCCTAACATGGTTATAGAGTCCTAAGGGTATCTTCTTTTAACAATGTTATAAGAAGTGTTTGTTCTTTATTTCTTTATACAGGGGGTGGCTCGTCAACCTGACGTGGTCCACCAAGAAGTTTCAAAACCCGATCCCAAGGCTGAGAAGGTCAGAGCAAGAGCAACATCGTCGACTATCCGTGCCCCTATTGGAGACCACAGCTATCTTGCAAATGATTGATAAGTAGCTCATGAAGGTTGGAATCACCCTTGGGGGTGAGTATCTAAATTTGTCCCTCTCATTCTTCTTGTTAAGTTTGTTCTGATGTGTATCTCTTGTGAAAAATAAATCTTCACGCAAACATCTTCTAGGCTACCGAGGCTTCCGAAGCCCCTCAATACTAAGGGAGAAAATAGATGGTCAACATGCATCTATCGACCCAACAGACCGACACTACTGCTCGAAGCCAGAAAAGAGATGAGCCATCGCTTGAAATGTGTAAGGAGGCCTGTGTTATCACCAATAGTCAGGACTAAATGGTTATATCCAAGGTGTGGCTCAACAAATGCCTAATTGCTACAACTCCACCATCTTTGTCTTCCCCATCGAGTTAACATTGTGGGTGAGCTGAGGTCCCCTTGTCCTTCCAAGTGGTTGAGAGCTCTTGCGAGAGTTGGAGTCAAGATATACAACATCGTCCAACTGCAACGTCAAGTGATCAACAACTCTCACCCATTAGGTTCCCACCCATTTCTCGTGGTCGAGCATGTTAAGCCTGATCAATATGTTCAACTTGTGTCCCATTGAATCATCATCTAATATGTGGCAACTAGGTTAACATAAATGAGATAAAACCTATCCATCTAGTATTAGTTACATGAACATATTATGGGTTGTCTCTCTTCATTACCTACGTGGACCTAAGTCTAAAAGAGTGGTTATAAGCTATCCATTCAAAGAATATTTTATAAAAATATTTCTTTCTTTTTACTTAGATAAATAGTTATTTTTTGACATAATAATTGAAGTTAGATATTTTTTATTATTTTTTATCTATTATCTTGGGACTAACTTGGGCATGGAGAGTTGAGTCAAGAAATCTATATTTGACCTCAATCTTTGTATAACAAGACATACAAACGTATCTACTTTAGACCTCGGGAAAGTTTTAAATACAGTAGTATTTTTTCTTTACTATACATGTAGATCCAAAACACGTTGGGTTGATTAGGACATTATCCTTTTTTTTCCCAGTACCTAGATGACAAAATATTCTTTCTCATCAAAAATTTGAAAATACTTAAAATATTTAAATATTAACTAAACCTTATTTTTGATGGTTTGTTTCCTTTACCTCATAAAAAAAAAAATCATTTCTGTATTAAATTTTATTGGTTTGTAACGACATTAGCATTGAATATCCAAAAAAAAAAAAATCTCATTTCTACTTATGAGTATTTTCATCTTTTTTTATGTCTTCCGGTAAAGATAATACTTTCGGAAATCTTTGCCTATTAGAATATTTTGTGCTCTAATGATATTTGTGATTTACATTGTTAAAATTAATATAAACTATATCATTTATATATGATCAGACTCTATCACTTATCGCACACGTATTAAAGACATTATTTTCATGAATTAACAATTAAAAGTTAAGATTCAAAGCCGTGTGGCGTTTGAGCACTAAAAGAAACCTTCCTCTTTATTAGCTGTGCGACGCCGAGACGCGTTATGCCCATTTTAAACACCGACCACCTCGTGCCCTCCACCGACGGTATTACGTTCATATTTGTTATGGACTGTATAACTAACTCAAAATAGAAATTAACAACTCCCTCCACAACAATCTCTCCTTCACATTAATAATATCTTACTTGAGACCGAGTCCACGTTATTAATTAGTTTCTACAACCGCATCTCATAAACTTCGATGCGAGTAATCTCATCCGTTCATCCACCTTCCGCTCCAAAATTATTTTCTTGATAAACCGCGGCTTCCTCGATCTCGTACCTGCCTTGCGTGCGCGGGCCCCGCCGGTTCTTTGTCCGCAATCATAGGAAGCGGTGGGCCACATCTGACGGTGGGAATCGGACGGCCGGGACCGCACCGCCGCGGATTGCCAACCGTCGATCTTCTATCGCCTTCGGCGGGAGCGACGCGGTGTCACGAGCCCACCGGGACCCGCCTTCGCTCCGCTGGACGACGTGCGTCGTGGTCGTACGCAACGGAGCCCATGGGCCCGTAAATTTACGAAAATACTTTCATACCTGTACACTCGATACGCGCTCTTTTACCTTTCTGGTGATTGGACAGAGCACGTACGATTGTCTCCGACCACGCAGGCAGGTCGAAGATGTGGGTTACACCTAAGGCAACGGTTCCCCTTTTCCTCTCAAGATCTTGACCGTTGACATTCCTTTCTTGCAGTAAGAAACAAAAAGGGGGAAGCGCGGCTGTGGTGGTCGTGGTTTGGCATGTCTGATCCATCATGTCACACACAATGTTACTTTTGATTAAAGCGGATGTGATTCTGAAATGATATTAAATTATAAAAATAAATGTTGAAAAAGGGAGAAAAATCAAGTCGATGCCTGTCACGTACATACGCTATGCCTGTCTTTAGCAATCCGTAGCCCTTCTTAAACTATGAAAAGGATCAAATTACGAGAATGCCACCCAACTGAATCTCGATTTGGGTCCGGTTGGCAGGTAAGTTGGTTTCCTGATCTCACGTCCGTTCCATCATACATCAGACGGATTAAAACAATTTATCGATTTACCATTCGGATTGATGTAGAATTCATTTTGCATGATTGACACCCGTAAATAATGCTTTGAAAGTGCCAAAAATAATAATATTCGTTTTTTTATTTGAGACATTCTGGGTTAGATGTATTGGTATTGTCAATTACATCGAATAATTTTGACAGATTGGGTTATCGAATTCGAATCATATTATTTATTATATTTCGTACAAAATTGACACCCGTAAGTTATGCTTTTAATGAGTGATTTGATTGGAGGGTGGAAAGGCACTCATCTAAATGGCAGTAGGTCAATGACTTCCTCCTCGGGCTACCTTCTTCAATATTAATACGATATGGACATTTGAAGATAGCTAGCTACATGCGTCATAATACCATGGGAAGTGATTGGTTTCTCTTGGCAACCATGAAACCAGATATAATACAGAGTGATGTTAATGAATACGAGCAGTAATTTGAGGAGTCAAAACAGGTTTCTATAGTCTAATTTGTAGGAGTCTTATATATATATATATATATATATATATATATATATATATATATATATATAAATATATAATTTGACTCAATCTTTAATTTTAAGATCCCTTAATCTTTAATTTGACTCAAGAAACTATTAAATAGGAGGAAAGGTACTGTAATAAATATTAATTAAATACCAAGTAAAATATAGAAACATATATATAATTTGCTATAAAGATTTTGATTGGATGATCATTAATTTTTTAAAAAATGTTTTAAATACAGACTGAATTCGAACCTCCCTCATTCTTTATCAAGTGCAAATGTGGTCCGATTTCATCCAAAATTAAATATATATTAAATATATATATATATATATTAAATAAAATAAAAAAATAAATATAATATTGGAATCCAGAATTCGATTTCATCCAAAATTCGATGATATCTTTATATGCATCATGATCTTATCCTAGAAGATTTCTCTGTTAATCTCAAACAACTTATTGACAGAGCTACATTCACATCCTCTTGGGTCTAATATACCAAATAATAATCAAAATAAAAATATGTTATACATCATTATAAATATAATTCGAGTATATATTATAAATAAATTGAAAAGAACATTTTATTCATAATATTGACATGATATACATAATTTTATTTCGGTGGAATGCAATTATTTTCTTCCTTAATTATAATAAAAATAAATGAAAGCGAAAAAGGAAATTGAACTTTTCCTGATAGCCGATAGGGGGCAGGAATCATTGGGGCTAATCCTGATATTAAAATGCTAGTTATGGACAATTCCGAAACACATTTATTGAAGCAAACTTTGATCCTAATTACGTAAATACCGGTCACGTCTGCCTTCATGTCAATGAAGAGAGAAGAAACTCGATAGGAGAGAGAGAGAGAGACAGAGAGACAGAGGAGGGGGAACAGAAGTCGGCGGAGCGCACAGCGGCGGCGGCGAGACAAGGGCGTCCTGAGGGCAAGAGAAAAGTTCTCTCCACCACCTCCTTCTTCCGGCCGTCGCCTCCGTGGGAGCGCTTTCGAAACTTTAAAGAAGCGGAACGGGCATTTGGTCGTCCGAGCCGATCTCGGCGTTGGCGAGGAGCTAGACGAGGGCCTGATTGTAAAGAAAGATTGATTCTTTGGGCACGAAGTGGATACTGGCTCCGGCGGCAAGCTTGGATTTTTGATTAGGGCCCGGGAGGACTTCGAGAAGCTTTTCGAGGTTCTGACATCGTCGGGATCTGAAGATGGTATTGGATCGCTTATCTTATGATCGTTTTGTTTTCTTGTTTGCTTTCCCCTTCTTCGATCCTTTTCGAAAGAAAAATAATCTAGTGAGTTCAAAGCCTTTAAAGGCACTCTTTATTCTCCCATTGCTTTGTCTGTGTTCTCTGGGATCCAAGGCGCCACCAATTCCACGAGAAATTTATTCAAGTTGCTTATGTTTTTAGGCATTGCATTCCGGGCTTTTGCACTCAGCTTAATGACCAATTTTGATGAATGGATGATAAAATTAAGCGTTCTGGATTGGATTGTGGCTTTCTATGGCATGCGTTGCTTTGATTCGATGCTTGAATGTCCAACAATTCCCGATTCTTGATTCATGTTGTTTTAATCACATACGTTGAAACAACTGACATATATACTTCTCACACTGTAATGCATTTCTCTTGACAGGCAACCCAGCCCAATATTGCCGTGGGATCTGAGGTCTGGGTCGAAGATCCTGATGTGGCTTGGATAGATGGGGAAGTTTTGGATGTCAAAAGGGACGAAATCACCATTAGCTGTAGTTCTGGAAAGACGGTGGGTACTTTAATTAATCGTATCTGCATATAACCTGTCCTCCTAGAAATCAAGAGAGGATTATATGCTGTTAGTTTGGTACATATACATATCTTTTGAAGATGGTCCGAAGCTGTTTTTGTTCTTTTGATATTTTAGTATGACTATGTGGAACTAATATACCTAATATTTAGAATTAGGAAATTTAAAACCTATTTCCCTGTAGAAAACAATATATAAATGTATGTTCAAGCATTAACGTCGATATCATATTTGCACTGCAGGTGACTGCCAAAACTTTGAAGGTTCATCCTAAGGATCCTGAGGCCGCACCTGGTGGGGTGGATGACATGACAAAGCTTGCTTATTTGCATGAACCTGGAGTTTTACAGAACTTAAGATCTAGATATGACATGAATGAAATCTATGTAAGTTCTCTGGAACAAACTAAGCTGATCATGGTCTCTTTCATCCTCTCCGTGATTAACTTGTTGTACATTAAGATGAAATTACTTGTAATATTTGATTTATGCATTGATTTCTGAATTTCTTGTTTATTCTAGAATCTAGATAGTCCTTCCCCCATTCATTTATTGCATTGTTGAGCAGCTAACAAATAAAGTTGTATGACCAGACCTATACTGGAAACATATTGATCGCTGTCAATCCTTTCCGAAGGCTGCCTCATCTCTATGATAGCCACATGATGGAACAATACAAAGGGGCAGTTTTTGGTGAGCTAAGTCCTCATCCATTTGCTGTTGCAGATGCTGCATACCGGTACTATTTTACTCCATGAACTTCAGAAGATTCCCAATGATATCTTTTTCTCTGATTACACAATTGTCATAATGAATCAGGCAGATGATAAATGAGGGAGTAAGCCAATCAATTTTGGTAAGTGGAGAAAGTGGAGCAGGTAAAACAGAAAGCACCAAAATGCTTATGCGGTATCTTGCATACATGGGAGGTAGAGTTGCATCTGAAGGCCGAACTGTCGAGCAACAAGTGTTGCAGGTGAAATACCTTCCTGTGACTGGTTATAATGTCAGTCTTGAATGTGCAATCCTTTGTTTAAAATTTATTTTTAAATTTTGTTGTTCTTTCTTCTGCTTCTTTCATATAACCTTCTCTGTGGTATATTGTTTTTTCATATACAGTCGAATCCTGTTCTTGAAGCATTTGGGAATGCAAAGACAGTTAGAAACAACAATTCAAGGTCTGAAAATTCTGTTATGATATTCCTCTTAATTTCATAAGATCCACATTTATGCATATTATGGTTACTAAATACTGTTCCTTCTTTTGATATTCCACTTGTAGTCGTTTTGGCAAGTTTGTTGAGATTCAGTTTGATCAGAGTGGAAGGATCTCCGGAGCTGCCATTCGAACTTACCTTCTTGAGAGATCTCGGGTCTGCCAAGTATCTGATCCTGAGAGAAATTATCATTGTTTTTACATGCTTTGTGCAGCTCCGCCAGAGGTAATGAGCCTCTTGATGATTAGCTTTTTTTTTTTGTTTTGAGTTGTCCTAAGCCTGTGTGTAGTGATACTGTATGTTTCCGTGAACTGTATATAGATTGTCTGACAACTGTTGCAGTCTGTATAACAAAACCTTAAAACTATATATTCACAATATCATGTATGGGGCATTTGGTTTCCTGTAACTGGAAATGTCTGCAAGTAGCAGTCGTAGGAAAAAAAATTAAATTCTGCATACAGAAATTTTAGGTCTGTTTGGATGCTTGCATGTATAGTTGGCTTTAAGAGGAAGGAGCAGCGGTTATGTAGATTAAGGTAGAGGAGGGGAGATAGGGGGATTGGTAACATGTTAGGAGGCAACCCGTATGAGGATGGAGAAGGTATCCAACCCACTTATGACAAGATATGGGTTCTTGCAAGTGCAACATGCAGCACTTCAATTTGCAAGTCCACTTGCAACATATAGGGGTCTAGTTGCATGTACTCATGCTGCAAGTGGTTTACTTGTAGGCAACCAAACACCTGCAAGTGATAGTCACTGCAGGTGACGAAATGTGACCTCAGTAAGTTTACAACTGGATAAATGCCGAACATTAAGATTGTTTTCCTTAGTGCAATTGATGTCCTTCAGAAGTTCATGCTCTAATTGGAATTCTCATATTGGTTATCATATTGACTGGCTGTAGTTATCAAAAGTTTGCATTTCTGATACTTAACTGAATATTTAAAATGTTATTTATCAGGATATAGGAAGATTTAAACTGGGAAGTCCTAGAACATTTCACTATCTTAACCAGTCTAAGTGCTATGAGCTTGATGGAGTAGATGATGCAAAAGAGTACCTGGAAACTAAAAACGCTATGGATATTATTGGAATAACTGCTGATGAACAGGTATTCTAATTTTTTTGTCTTATATAAGAGAGGAAACTAATATCCTAATACCCTTTTATTCTAGTTTTTTTCCATACCTAATGTATTTTTTTCTTCATTCAGGATGCCATTTTCCGGGTTGTGGCTGCTATTCTTCATTTAGGGAATGTTGAGTTTGCAGATGGAAAGGAAATAGATTCATCACAGCCAAAAGATGAAAAATCTTGGTTTCATTTGAGAACTGCTGCTGAACTTTTAATGTAAGAGTGACATGTTTGTTGAATTTTAAAGTGTACATAATCATGTGGGATGCAATTGTGGTAGTTGACAGCTTACGGATTTCCCCAGGTGTGATGTAAATGCACTCGAGGATTCTTTGTGTACGCGTGTTATTGTAACCCGTGATGAGAACATAGTAAAAACCTTGGATTTGGCAGCTGCTGTGCTTAGTAGGGATGCCCTTGCAAAAATCATATATTCACGACTTTTTGATTGGTAATTATTGAAGCAATATGCTATACTCTTTGTTTAGCCTTCTAAGTTCACTTTCTATCTTCCCTGTAATATTATCCTATTTAAGCGCATACTTCCTTCAATACATTCACCAGGTACTGATCACATTTTCTTTTCTCTTACATTCAGGCTTGTAAACAAAATCAACAATTCGATTGGTCAAGATCCTGATTCAAAGAACTTAATTGGAGTTCTGGACATATATGGCTTTGAAAGTTTCAAGACAAACAGGTGCTTAAGTGGTATGCTTTTGTGTTTGTGTAAAGTATGCCAACATCTTGTTGTGAACTATCTGGGTTGGAGCCCCTGTGCTCTATTTGCTAGTGATAATTTCCTTCCTCTAGATGCCACTTTTAGTTGAGTGATTTGATTTTTCTGTGCTATGTTTAGTAACTTTAGTTCGTAGATCAGTACATAAGTTAAAAATTTGTCTTTGCTTTTTATACTATTTGAGTTAAGATTTAGAACATATTGAATTACTTGTTCTTGCTTCTTGTTGTCGTATTCTTTTCAGAAGGGGCTCAAGGAGATTACGGTAGCTCTTGCTAGATCATATGCATCCCTTCCTGGTTAAGAATCTCTGGCAACATACATTAAAAGGACTATCTGACAATACACTTTAAGCAAACTGTTTCAGTGCCTCAGAAAAAAATTGAGCAAACTCAGTTGCTGGAAATTTAGTTTCATATATGCCTTGGATGCAGGCACACTTGCCTTTTTTCAGTTTTCACTGGATGTGTTCTCTTTTAGATATGACCATGTTTTCTACATCTATTGAAATCTAAAAGTAAAACTATATTCTTTTGCTACATTTACTGAAAGCTAAGCGTGCAACTTAAATCTGTTAGGCTTGAAACTCTATATGATTCCTTTTTTCAAAAGAGTGAGCTGGATTCATATCATGACATTGTGGCCTTTTACATAGGATATCTGTAAAACTTTGATTCGTTGAAATTTAAAATTCTGGTTCATTTTTTTTCTTCTTTGGCTTGTAAAATTTGATTCTTATATAGTGTCCTCCTCTTACCACTATTATGCACTTCTGATGAAGAATGATCTGTAAAGTTTATCAGTTTGTAGCAAGTGGATTGAGTTCTAATACATTCACATTTTGCAGCTTTGAGCAGTTCTGCATCAATCTGACAAATGAAAAATTGCAGCAACATTTTAACCAGGTTTGAATAAATGGATGACATGCTATACCTTGCAAGCAACAGCAGTACTTGATAACAGGTTTTTCTAACTCATTTCCTTTTTTTCCATTGCAGCATGTTTTTAAAATGGAGCAAGAAGAATATACAAAAGAAGAAATCGATTGGAGTTACATTGAATTTGTTGATAATCAGGATATTCTTGATCTGATCGAAAAGGTTTGTTTGATTACATGTTCAGTAGCTGTTAGCTTCTAGTAGATATCATCATTTCAATCTCTCTCCCACCTTTGGTTTCAATTATTAATGGTCTTATTTTAATGTTTCTTCTCGATGAGATGCAAGTAACTTATGCATACAACAACTGGTAGAATTTCTTCTGCCTTTTTGCAACATATTGGGAATGTTCTCATGGTGCTATATATGCATATATAGAAATATTTTCTTCTATCAATATGGAACTTGTCTTTAATTCTGTTTTAGTGGATTAAAATTTCCTCACCCTTTTTTAGCAGCTTATATATTATAATACTAATGAATTTTGGTAACAATAAGCTACTTTTTGTTATCCTTCTGGAAAAGAACTTAGTTATTCATCCTTGACATTCTTAGTTTTCATTAGGAGATGTTTTATTGTCTTTTTAATTAAAAAAACCACACCTTTCTAATTAAAATATCCTGCAGCAATTCTTGGTATCATTGATTGGCCACAGAGGACCAAGTAGTCTCTGTTTAGGTAGCTGAATATTAAACTGTTGAGTGCAAACTTTTTGGGGAAGTTAAATGCACTCTTGAGGCTACAAGGTAGCATCATGGTGAGATTTCTGTAACATTGTCGACAAACGAAGAAAAGATTAACAATTAACATCCATGATTGATCTTATTACATGATTTACTGTTACTTATACAATGAAAATATCTAAAATAAATTTGACGAGTTCTAGGATCATAGATTACCCTAAGATGAAAATTCAGAGAGAATCTGGTACAGGATACTCCCTCTCTCCCTCATTTTCTACCCTTTGTTGGTGCTGGAAATGAAGATTTAAAGGCTGATTCCCAGAATTCATGATATGACGGTGTTGGGTGGTTGCTCTTTTCTCTTTGTTCTCAATCAATGTAGCCCCCATTAATGGACACCTAACTGTAGCTTTGGGACTTGAAGTAATTATTGGGAACTGGAGCTATTTCTAGAAAACAAAGGCATTGGATTGCAGTATATTATCAACCAGTTATTGAATGTGCCTCACAAAGTAGGTAGTATTAAATTGTTCAATTTTGGTTTACATTCTTCTCCCATTCTCTCTCAAAATGGCCAAGTAAGTTTTATTATGATTTATGAGAGCATCTAGTTGCCATGGGACAAATGTTTGTCTGATTTCTGTTATATGTCTATAGAAGGAGAAGAAGAGAGAAGAATTGGACGCAGCTAAGGATTAGGAGGGAAGTTGTGCTATTATCATTAAGATAAAAAAATATATACTTGGCTCATCAGAAAGACGCTGTTGACGTATTGATTGACCTTAAAATTTAGTTGGTTGTTGATTGGCTCCATAGTTTAAATTTGGGAATTAAATTGTCAAGATTCAATTTATTTGGGAATTAATTTTTTATATTTCTCTGATGATATTTTGATGTTGTAACGAAGCTTTGATCCTATCTCTTCATTTATTAAAATTGACACGTGATATTTGTTTGGTCGATAGGTCCCTGTTTGTAATATTCATTTATTTCTGCAGCTTCTTGTTTCTGTTTCAATGTTTTCAGAGGAGACATGGAAGTGTGACATGAATATTAAAATTTTTTCGTAAACATTTTAGCACTTTCACAGGTTTAATCACTGACATCCCTTAGAAAGGTTGACCTGAAAATTTGAACATAAATATGCCATATGATTATCATTATATACATGCATTCCTCATGTATTATTGGTTTCACTAGGTTTATCTAATCATGATATTTGACTATTGACTTTCAGAAACCTGGTGGAATAATTGCTCTTCTTGATGAAGCTTGGTATGTATGGGCATGTCAGCTGAACTTGGTCTTTGTTCTGTTTGTCTACTAGTGCATTTGCATTAATAAAAATTATTCTCTGTTTGACTGATATCAACATTTTCTTGATTCTGTTATGCAGCATGTTACCCAGATCAACGCATGAAACATTTGCTCAGAAGTTGTACCAGTCCTTCAAAAACAATAAGCGGTTCAGCAAGCCAAAATTATCACGCTCTGATTTTATAATTTCCCACTATGCTGGTGATGTGAGTACTTTAATTAATGTTATCCTTTTTATTCACTATGATTGTCAAACAAGAATGCTTGCAAATAATAAAAGTTTGAAATTACTTTTCCTCATCCAGGTCACCTACCAGACAGAATTTTTCTTGGACAAGAACAAAGATTATGTTGTTGCTGAGCACCAGGCACTCTTGACGGCCTCTAAATGTTCTTTTGTTTCAAGCCTATTTCCTCCTCTCTCTGAGGATGCATCAAAATCCTCAAAATTTTCATCAATTGGCGCTAGATTTAAGGTACAACAGTATTTTTTCTCAATTTAGGTAGTGCATCTATCTTTCAAATTACTTATTCATGATTTCTGGCAACTATGCAGCAACAATTACAGGCTCTGCTAGAAACTCTAAGTGCCACTGAGCCACACTATATTCGTTGTGTGAAACCAAATAATCTTCTGAAGCCAGCAATTTATGAGAATCATAATGTTCTCCAGCAGCTACGTTGTGGGGTAGGATTTTATATTAAGTTTGCATCTTGCTTTGCTGATTTTCACATAGTAAGCATCCAATATCTATCATTTTTTTCTCCTTGATTTAGGGGGTGATGGAGGCAATTAGGATAAGTTGTGCTGGATATCCAACTAGACGAACATTTGATGAATTCATAGACCGTTTTGGCATCCTTGCACCTGAAGTTTTCGATGGAAGGTAAAGTACAATTAACCCAATATTGTCTGGATGATGAGATTTGCTTAGTCCGATATTATTTTTCTCATGGCAGTTGTGATGAGGTAGCTGTCTCAAAGAAGTTGTTAGGAAAAGTGAATCTCAAAGGCTATCAGGTACAATTAAAAAATAGAAAGCAACTTGCAACTTATTTGTTTTCTATTATTTTTCTTTCATAAAAACTGAGTCATTGTTTCAATGGAAAGATATAACAAACAAATTTTCTTGAGCCTGCTACCCCCAGTGTGCTGCCATAAATTTTCCAGTTCACATTATTACTGGCTTTAGAAAACTTTGCTGACCTAAAGACTACTGAGCATAATTAGCTCAATTAATAAAAGGTTCCATGATACATAGTCCATTGGCTGATGTCCTCTCAGGTTAAACAAAGGTAACAATTACACATCCTCTGGAAAAACTAGGCTTGTCAAAAATTTTAAACTAAATTGGTAAACTAACTTCAAATAATGGAATTATTTCACTTGCTATGCAGCTTCTGCAGTTAATGTTGGTAAATTTGTATTTAGTAGTCAGTCAGATAATATTATAATAATTCTGTGCAAAAATACAACTTGTTTAGATACTAATTGAAGCTTGGAACATCAAAATAACATGAGACAACATTGAGTCAAGGAATTAATTGTCTCACCATGCCTTTGTTCCTTGATGTACTGGGGACATTAAATGGGAGAAAAATAAGGACATAGAGAACAGATAAAAGTCTTGTTCCAAATTGCCAATTTTTATGACTTATTGACCTTTATAAATCTACATCCCCTTGAAAGCACACCATTAACTTAATTTTATGCCTAGCCACACATACTAGCCCAGTACAAATATTCACTGCCGAATATATGTCAGCATGAGATTTACCAGCACATGGGAGGCACCAGCTGTCATGGCAATCCATGCATGGAGGCATAAGCTTTTATATTTAATTGAAATGAGGGCTTGATGATTGTGCCATACTGTTCAATAGTTTGAAAATGATGCGTCACTAGTGTTTTCGACATATGTTTATAATATGTGGATGTCATCCATTAAATAAGCTTTAAATACTAGTATTTGAGTAATTTATCTAGTCTCTGAAGCTAATGTTATCATAATAGTTCTGACTAGGGGATTTTTTATATTTTTTTAGTTGATAGTTATTTATTTGGAGTGTACCTTTATTAATATTAACAATGATCATGGGCAAGGATTGAAATATTGTACCGTACCAGAGTTTCGACATTCGCTCGGTATGGTATGGTACGGTACTGTATACCGAGCGGTATACCGTTCAGTATATATATATATATATATATATATATATATATATATATATATATATATATATATTGTCCGGTATCCGATCTGCTGATGGACCGGTACGTACCACCCGTACCGAACGGTATTATTTGAAATTGAAGACCTTGATCATGGGAATATTCATTGTAATAAGGTTATCAACTTTCCTGCTTATAGTAGCTTGATCAAGGTGCTTGCTTACCTTATCTGTTAACAGTGGAACAATTTAATCATTGTGTTAATTTAATGAAATAATTTTACAGCTGTATCAAACAGTCAATAAGAATGCCCACAATCTGATACCGGGCTCAGGGACAATATTTTTAAGAAACCAATACTCTCTGATGCACAATTGTAGGATTATGGATTATAATGTCAACAGATTCCATGGGGGTTCATAGATCTTATCTCATGATAGTGTCACATTTCAACATATTTTAGTCCCATCATCATTAAGGATCATGTCTTATGAGTCCTCTAAGTCTTATCTCTTATCTCATGGAGTACTTCTCTAAGTCTTTTAATTTTAGGAAGTTATACAAAGTTGAATGCTGTTAAGTGGAGCTTCTCCACTTCTGACAATGCCACCTGGAATTTGAAGGTCTAATTTGTGGCATCAGTCGCAAGTGGAACTCTCCCACTTGAGTTATACCCCTGTCAGAAGTTGACAAGGCACAAGCTAGTTCCAAAGTCAAATAATTCTGCAGCAAACTTAAGGTCTAATTTCTTAGACCCCTTAGATATTGGATCCTCCCAACAATTAGATGTGCCTTCTAATGGTTCCTTGACAACTAGAACTAACATGTCACATAGTTATCACCAACTGTTGGCAAGAGCATGAAAGATGATCAGCTAGTTCATAATTGGATGTTTAATCAGGTTTACTTTTTCTGTTAGAGCAGTGATTTAAATCTTATCTGTTCCACTAAATTTCTCTCTCTCTCTCTCTCTCTCTGTGTGTGTATATTTATTCATATTTATGGGCAATATCAGATTTGTGGTATGTGTGATTATGAATTCTTGTAACCCCATCTCTACTCTTCCCATGTTAGTCCTCCATCTTCTAAATATGGTATGTAGATTATTGACATTGGTCTCACATGTACAATTTATGTCCTCTGATATATCTAAGATGATTATGCAAGTATTTAAATTATCCAACTGATATAAGAAGAGTTATAACTCTTGATAAGTACAATTAAAGTATATTCTAATTTCACTTTTGGCTTGTGGACAAACATTATTGAAGACTGTTGTTATTCAGTTGGCATAGTACCTTTGTCTGTAGTAAATGAAAATATGCTTTTCCAATATTGTAAGTTCTTGTAAATATGGTTACATAAATAGGACCCTTAAATTATGAGTGTCATTAAATTTTCTATGCTAAATGGTACTACTAAGTATTAATTAGATTATGCAGTGACAGATTGTCCTAATATTTTCACCATTCAGATAGGAAAGACGAAGGTGTTTCTTCGAGCTGGACAGATGGCTGAACTTGATGCCCTTAGAAATGAAGTCTTAGGGAGATCTGCTAACTTAATTCAAAGAAAAGTTCGATCATACTTGTCCCGTAGAAGTTTCATTTTGCTGAAAAAGTCTGCCATAATGATTCAAACAATATGCAGAGGTACTCATTCTGTAATATGCTTGTACCAGTTATGACTAATGGTATTAATAATTTTGTTGTTTTCATTTCTCTAACATATATACAGGTTTTTGTCTCAAGCTGATGTAAGGTAATGTATTCTCTTTTTTACTTTGAAGGACAACATGCAAGGCAAATTTATGAGATCAAGCGGAAAGAAGCTGCTGCACTTAGGATTCAGACATATTTTCGTGTGCATTTTGCAAGAAAAACTTACAAGGAGTTGTTATATTCATCTATCACAATTCAAGCTGGTTTACGTGGGATGACTGCTCGTAAGGAGCTTCGTTTCAGGCAACAGACAAAAGCTGCAACCATTATTCAGGTAAAATACTGAAGAAATGAATGGATTGCTTTGCACCAGTTATGGAAAACTGGAATTCTTCTGACACTACATGCATACTTTCATATAATCACATGCGCATAATGATTAAATTACCATCATGATATGTATGGCTTCATTCTGAGTAATCTTCGTTGTTCTGATGAACTGCAGCTGACTAATAATGGATAATGTCTTAATGGTCTATGCAATCTTGATACAGGATTACATAGACCAATTTCTCTTCATTTTTCTATTTGTTCATTATCTCTTTTGTTTGTTTATTGTACTTGTTCAAAATGCTAAACCTTTCTTCCTATTCTTTATCATGTTTCTTTTGCTAGAGTCGATGCCGCCAATACTTGGCATGTTTGCATTATTCAAGAATGAAGAAAGCAGCAATCACTACTCAATGTTCATGGAGAGGAAGAGTTGCGAGAAGTGAACTGCGGAAATTAAAAATGGTAAAACTTTTACTAAACATTTCATGTACTTTTGTTATCATTGACGTTTTGAATAGGAGGTTAATTTGCCTGATTAATATATGTTGCCTGAAGTTTCTTATTATTAAGCTCTAATTATAGTTGATACAGAAGAGCAAATTAATTGATTCTGATTGTTCCTAAGTCATCTTTGTTTGAGGGGGCTATTCTAGTCTAAGTGCTAGATATGTTCCCTAGAGTGGATTATGAAACTAGTGTTGTGTGTTTCCTTTGCTTAGGCCATATGGAAGCCTAGATCATAAGTCTTTTCCTTTTAGAGCTAGACATAGGTATAGTGAATTTCTCTTTAAGAGATTTGTTGAACTTACCTTTGCTTCAGGAGAACATTAGAGGTATTTTATTTTTTTATTGATTACCATAACTTCTTGATGCAACTTTCCTATCTTCCTCTCCATATTTAATCTGACACTTTCCTGCCAAGTGTTCTATGAAACCAACTTCATGTCAATTTTAAATTGTCTAGAATTGAAATTCAGCACTAAATAATAAAAAATCTGCATAACAAGTAGATATATGTATGATTCCTAAAATGTGTTGGAAGGAGCAGAAGCTAGATATGAAGCATATTGTGTACGTATGATCCCTGAAATGTGTTGGAATGACCAGAGGTCAATATGAATCATACTGCCTGTACTACATTAACAAATTTATGAGTTCTGAGCTCCATGTCTGTTGTTACTAATGTGTGACAGCTTTAATATGAATTTGGTATCTTACGTAAATTTATGAGTTCTGAGCTCCATTTACATCATGTTGTATATCTTACGTAAGAATTTGGTATTTGTGATTTTGAGTGGCAAATTCAATATGAAAATAATATTCTGCTTGCTGTATTGCGAAGTTAGTATGCATATCTAATCAAATAAGTTCAGATTGATGGAATGCAGCAGTGAGGAAAATGGTTTTATGACAAATTGGCAAGAATGAGACATCAAATGAGATGTTGCAGAAAATAGGTTGGCATATTTTAATACAACATAACAGCAAGAGTTAAACAATCAAAATGGAGAAAGGGAAGTGGGAAAAAAGAAGAGACACTGTTTCTAGGGTGATCAGGGATATGTAGATAGTTAGATGGTACCAGGGAATGTTGTTGGAGTTAGAAGTTGGAGATCAAGCATATTGTCTGTGTGATGCTGAGATGTGTTTGGGTCCTGAGCTCCATATTTGTTTTTGCTAACCTGTGACATCTTTACTACTTACGTATGTGAGAATTTGGGATTTGCAATCCTAAGAATGGGAAAATCAATGTGAAAATAAAATTCTGCTTGCTTTCTTGCAAAATAGCTTACAAATTTGATCGAAGAAGTTCAAGATGATGAAATGCAACAATGAGGGAAATGGCTGTGATAAATTCTTAAGAGTGAAGCATCAAATGAGTGATGTGTTGCGGATAATCAATTAGAATTATTTTAAAACAAAATAGCAGCAACAATGAAAGATCAAAAATGGAAAAGATGAAGAGAAGAACTGAGACTGAGAATGATATCTTGAATTTTTTTTATCACGGTACAGACAATTTTTGTCTTGTAGGATTAATCATGCACTTATTGTTGCTTACTTTTTCCTTTCTTTTTTGGTAGGCTGCAAGAGAAACCGGTGCCCTTCAAGCTGCTAAAAATAAGTTAGAAAAGCAAGTTGAGGAACTTACATGGCGTCTACAGCTGGAGAAACGCATACGGGTAAATATAGAAATCATGGTGGCCTTTCCTGTGAATTTTATATCTTGACTGTCTATAGATCCAAAATCACGTTAGCTGTACCGGTATTTTTTTGTGTCATGCTTTTGTGTTTCTTGGTAATATTCTAATTAAAATTGTTAAAATGTGTTTGTGATGTTTAATGTTAAATACTATCTACGGGAGCCAAGTGACTATTTATAAATTTATCAGATCAGTGTCTTGTAAAAGTCATTATGCTTCATCTAGTGATATCCTGAAATCAGAAAGTATTGAACTTACAGGAAATGGATGTCATAAATAAGTCAATTTTATTTGTTCCTTAATCTATAAATTTCCTATAATATTCTTCTAAATTCTAAGTTTAGTAAGTCTAATTTTTTTGAAACTTGAAACTTGAATCCTCATTATAGTGTTAGAAATGGAAAGAAAAAGTCTCTAAGTTTTAGTTTTCTGCTGTCTAAAATGCTGATTGAGATCACATAGAAAGTTCAGTGAACTAACTTCTAGAACAGAAAGAAAATCAACATGAAAAATTTAATTGGGAAGGGCAACTAGTTTCACTAGAAATCAGTTGATTGATAGGTAGTAGTTTCTTATAACAAAGGAACTAGGTACACTGTGGTATTCTGAGGTGTATTGACTACCATTCCAGTCTAGCTGCGTAATATCATGTTGCTGTATCATGGTACCACCCCTGTACCAAGATTATACAATGTTAATATTTGTCAAATAGGTGTTAACTGCTAAGCATATGTACTGGTCTGACTGGGTTCTGGTACTAATATGACTTTTCAAACCATTCTTACAACCATGTAAGCTAATTAATAATAATAAATTCATCAGCTGTGACCTTTCATATTTCCTGCAAGCACTTTGGTTGAACTTTAGTGATACAGAGATCTAGGTTTTGTTCTACTTAACCTATAATCTTAAAGGTAGTATATTCACATAATATATGCATATATACACTGTTATTGAAGTCTTGAGGTGCAATGTAGTTAAAATTTTGAGCATTGCCACAAATGAGTACTATAATGTTAGTCTATGATTATCACACAAGATGATATCTATGAGATGCGAGAGATCATGTTTATTTTATTTGTGAAGGTATATATCATCAGTTCTTTGAGAAGAGAAGAGGTTAAACAATTGGGTATATTAGTTCATTGTTCTCTATTTATTCTCTGTTCTTTACTTTTATTTTTCTTTTTTACTTAGTGTTTTTCGGACTTTGCTACTTTCCTCTTCTTTTTTACCACTTATGTTATCAAATTTCACTATTGACTAAGTCAATAACACTTTAATTACTGAGCTAAAAGGATATTGGTGAATGATAATTACATCTAAGTTCTGTTTGTAGATGATTTATAATTTATTTATTTGGAGTAACATTGCTTCAATTAGGCATGCACCTTGTGCCAAGGCTCCTAGAGACCTTAGCATATGAACATCTATGTCTGTATATATGATACACATGCACCTCGCATCTAGGCTTCTGGAGATCATAATTAAATACATTTGTGCATGCATTCATATTTACATGTATTTACTCACAGGGACATGTCTGTGGCAATTTGACTTTAAAGAAATTTTCTCTCTCTTTCTTGTAGGCGGATATGGAAGAAGCTAAAACACAGGAGAATGCAAAACTGCAAGCTGCTTTGCAGGAGATGCAACAAAAATTTGATGAAACAAAAGCTTTGCTAGTAAAAGAACAGGAGGCTGCCAAGCAGGCTGCTGAACAAGTTCCTGTCGTTAAAGAAATCCCAGTTATTGATACAGTTCTTATGGATAAGCTTAGGGATGAGAATGAGAAGCTTAAGGTGAGATGATCCATGTAGTAGGGTTTGTATCTCTTCAGTTAATTTCTTACTGCCAGAGCAAACTCTTTAGTTGGATTCAAATGCATTTGACATAGCTGCAATTGATTATGGAATCATTTATTACTTCATAATATGTAGGCTTTGGTGAGTTCTCTTGAAATGAAGATTGATGAATCTGAGAAGAAGTATGAAGAAACAAGCAGAATTAGTGAGGAAAGGCTGAAGAAGGCAACGGAGGCAGAATCTAAGATCGTTAACCTCAACAATGCAATTGAAAGGTCCTACTTTGTTGAAGTTTTTAGGGATATGAGTATATATCTCCTCTGATTTGATATCTTATAATGTTAAATCTACATATTATTAAATCTTATGTGGTTATCTTCCCTTAGTTTAGTGGATTAAATTAACAAAATTGTATAATCTTATTTGATCTGGGGACAGGCTTCAAGAGAAACTATCTAACCTGGAGTCAGAGGATCAGATTCTTCGGCAGCAGGCTATGTTGCATTCACCAATAAAACGCATGTCAGAACATTTATCAATTCCAGTCACTCCTACCAATCAGGTACTGATTTATTTTCCAACAAGGATCATTTGTTTGACTCTTTTAGTATGTATGATATAGCATCATTCCATTTGTCTTTTTGAAGCAGAATTTGGAAAATGGTCACCATGATTTCCAAGAGCCTAAGGTTTGTGCAATCAATAAGTTCAATATGTTAAGTTTGCTTCATATACATACAAAACTTGTCCTGTATGATTTGTATCATAACAACATTAATCTGTTTAGGAAGTTCAGAGTGCACCTCCTGCTGTCAATGATTATGCAAATGGTGGTACCAAGTTAAATAGACCCTCCATCGAGAGGCAGCAGGTATATGTAAATAGAACACAAATCATCAATCTATTAGGTGCACTGCTTTTGTCTTAACAGGTAGATGTTTTTATTATGCAGGAAGATGTTGATGCCCTTATTAATTGTGTCTCTAAAAATATCGGATTTAGTGAAGGAAAGCCAGTATCTGCATTCACAATCTACAAATGTCTTATTCATTGGAAATCATTTGAAGCAGAAAAGACTAGTGTTTTTGATCATCTTATACAGATGATCGGTTCTGCAATTGAGGTAATTTGTGCAGGATCAGTCCACATGCTTTTTTTTTCATTTTCTTTCCTGAATATAACAAGTGACATATAAAGTTTCTTCATTTTCTTTCCTCTCCGTTTGTGCAAACTACTTAAGGTGGAAAATTCATGGAATTGGTTCTCAGAAAACTACTTTTTCTGTTGCTTGGTTGGTTAAGAAACAAAAATATCTGGGAGTTCTTTTTCAGATTTCTAGGAAATTTATGGCTTTTTTTACAGATTTTTCTAGTTTGGAGAATGAAATCAAAATTTTTCCAAAATATTCTTCGCATTATTTCTTTGTTTTCTAAAAGGAGACAAAGCTTTACTTTTTCTCTGCATTTGCAGCATCAATAAAAGAATAGACTAGCCTTTTCATCCTTTTTCTATGATCTCAACAATTCTATTTAGTTTTGATGGAAATATTTTTTGTGGAAAATTCATTTCCACTGATTATTTTGCAAGGAAACCGACTCTTATCATTACATAATGACATATTGTTATTGCCAATGTATTGACGGCTTACGTATTGTTTCTTTTTTTTATTTTGGAGTTGTATTTCATCATCCTGCCTGATGGAAAAATTGACACAGTAGCTTGATGAGCCTATAACCGCATCCCAAGTTAATACCAAAGTCCAATGTAGCCTTAAACAACAGAATGTTCCTCCCACTTTCAATATGGCACTATTAGAGATGTTACAATCTCCTCGTTCAAGTTTTAGTGTCTTTGTCAAGTCTCAAGGCTAATGCATACTTTGGAATCATGTCCTTTGTTGCTTCTAAGTGATGGTCATTGACAATAGCTCATACAATTGAACTTACAGTTCTTGCTTGTTTTGTTGCTAGCCATCCTACAATTTCTAGATTCTACATTGATTGTCATCTGATCGCAGACTTTCTCGATCTCTGTGCAGGATGAGCATGACAATGACCATCTTGCATACTGGCTATCAAATGGTTCTACTTTGTTATTCCTGCTGCAACGAAGTCTTAAAGTTGCTGGTGCAGTTGGGAGTACTGCACAACGAAAACCTCCTGCGCCAACATCATTTTTTGGGAGAATGACTCAAGTATGCAAAAACTGTTAATATCTCTTGCATTATGTTTGGTTATCTTGAGTTGTTACCCTGGGCCACTGCATCTGGCTTTCATCTATGATACTTATGTTTAATACAAATCTTTTTTCTTTTTTACTGAATGCTAGAGTTTTCGCTCCTCTTCTTCTGTAAGCCTTGCTGTGGATGGACTATCTGTTGTGCGCCAAGTTGAGGCAAAGTATCCTGCCTTGCTTTTCAAGCAGCAGCTAACAGCTTATGTGGAGAAGATATATGGAATTATCCGTGATAATGTGAAAAAGGATTTATCTTCCTTGCTATCGTTATGCATCCAGGTATAGAGTATTGCCACAAATACATGTCTGTTAGATAAAATGTATGTTTAATAACTAATGTTAGATGAAAAGTATGTTTAATAACTAATTGGAGTTAATGGTATGAACCTTGAGTTAATTTTCTTTTTTTAGTTGTGTCATATTAATTAGTTTAAGATGGAACATTTTTTGCTTCTAATGTGCTGATACTAATAGTTTTTTGATATTTGGGATTTCGTTTACCAATTTGACTGTTTGTCCTCTAAATATTGCCAACAGTCAAAACCTGTTTTCATCAATTTGGAGGACTTTTCACTGTCTTAAGTCTGTTTAATCAAATTTTAAATAAGTACATGTATGTTGTCAGATCATTTCTTAGTTATAATTCTACAACATACTCAACGTTTAGGTGGAACATTTCATGATGTTAAATTCTGATCCTTTACCGTAGAGTAGAAGTCATTACTTAATGTGTGAGCTATTCATGGAGTACCCAACACTTGAAACAAATTACTTGTTGTATACCTTGTTCTGTTCTCCTAAATTCTGCTCTGGAATGCTTCTCTGTCATCATATTTTCTATGGATGAATTATTATAATCTTTTGACAATATAAGCACATCTCAATTGCTATTTTATTGATCTTGATACTCAGGCCCCAAGAACAACAAGGGCAAGTATGCTGCGAGGTGTTGGGCGTTCACCTCGTCAGACACAAGGGAACCATTGGCAGAACATCATTGAGAGACTCGATAACCTCCTTAAAACAATGCAAGAAAATTATGTATGATGTCTTAATTGAAATGAAGTAAAACTGTACCTTTTGGGAGTCCATCATAGAACTTTAAGTTAAATCTGTTGTTTTTCAGGTACCTCTTGTTCTAATTCAGAAGATGTACACGCAAATTTTCTCATTCATCAACGTACAAGTTTTTAACAGGTTAGTGACTGTTTGATATTTTTTTTTGTGTAGTAGGTGATTAGAATATAATTCCTTTACTGCTTTGCAGTCTGCTTCTTCGTCGTGAGTGTTGCTCTTTTAGCAACGGAGAGTATGTGAAATCTGGTCTAGGTGAACTGGAACTATGGTGTACAAAAACAAAACCTCAGGTATAAATGTTCGTTGCGGTTGTTCAATGCAGTTGTTCAAAGGAATATTTAGTCCCTGTAGTATCTGATATTCATTCTCCTTTCAGTACACAGGTTTGTCTTGGGATGAACTTAAGCACATTAGACAAGCTGTTGGTTTCTTGGTAAGTAATTTCTATTTCTATCTGTAGCACATGGCAATGATGCTCTCTCATTTAAGAAGCTAGCTTTATACTTGAATTATAAATATAACATCTTGACATAAGGCAGCCATGTTTTGTGCTGTGCAGTTGCAATGAATTCTATCTAGATCCATGTGAATGCTATATTAACAAATAAGATGCCTTCTAATCATGCAATATTGATTTCAAATTATGCAGCTAAGAAGTTAACTTTTAACTTGCATCCTGTTTACTGTTTACTGTTTACTGTTTTACTCTATTAGAAAATATAACCGAGCACAATAGTATCTTGCTTTGGAATCTTATCTATTGACCTCCCATGACGTTAACATGTACAACCAATCATGTCATGCTTGTTTGGATAAATAAAATACTACTTGTGCAGGCCAGTTTTTATAAAGGATCCAGCAACTGAACTGTGCAGGCCAGTTTTTAGTACTTAATACTTTGGGCTAGTTTAAATAATCATAGTGGCTTAACCAGAAGATGTGAGTTCTCTTTATAATCTTAAATCCTAGGAACATGTTTCCTATGATGTTCTTATAAAGCCAGTTGTTTCCTGGCTGCTATTTTTGGCTTGTGTACATAATCAATTGAAAGGGTTGTTTGGTTGCTTACAACTAGACAGCTTGCAAAAGCATTTGCTGTAAGCAGTCCTGTTGCACATGTTTGGTTGCCTGCAAGTTTTCAGTTGCATTTTGGATTGTCATGCAGTGCAGCCACTGACAATGGTCCCTCACCTGCTTCATCCTTTCTCTCCTCCCTCTTCACTTTTCCTTCTTACTCTCATCTTCACTTTGGCCACCACTTCAAAGCATTGCCAATGAGGTCATTTTCTCCTGCTCCTTCCTCCCGCATCCTGTTCTCTTATTTTCCACTTTGGTCTGCTGCTTCAGCTTCCAGCAACACAAGGGGTACCCCTTGCTTCTTCCTACCTCTCTTGCTTTCTACCTTCGATCAGTCCCACCATAGCTTCTGCAGACATATAGACCGCTCCCTTGATCCATCTCTTTCTCTCTCTCCATCCTCTGTGCCACCTCAACAAAATAACTGCTGATGCAGATAGTTATGGATGAACTTGATTTGCGTGAATATATTGTGATGAACAGGTTATATTGTTAGACCATTATCTCGTAGTTCAATCATTTAAACTTTTATTGCTACAGTCTCAGAAGCTTACTTGGTAGTTTAAACGTCTTTTTTACAATCTCTCTTGTTATATGCAGGTGATATTTCAGAAGTATAGGATTTCATATGATGAGATTGTGAACGATCTCTGCCCAGTAAGATCACATTGACTTGCACCCTCTTGTCTGTGTTTATTGCTGGAAGTGGTGTGTTTGTGGGTCTTAGTTTTAATTAATGCTCAGTAGGTTTGTTATTGGGAGGGGTAGTAGATTGGTCGTATTGTGCTCCTGGTGAGGGGTGGTTGATTGGATCTAACAGTCTCTTATGGTTCTTTCTTCCTGCAGGTTCTTAGTGTCCAGCAGCTCTATAGAATTTGCATTCAGTACTGGGATGACAAGTACAATACAAAAAGCGTCTCTGCAGATGTAAGTTCAAGGAATTAGTTTACCGTGATATATATATATGTATGTATATATATATGTATGTATGTATATATATATATATGTATGTATACATATATATATATATATATGTATGTATACATACATATATATAACCATTAGTACTTGTTCCTGTATACATTTAGTTCTTGGGTTTATGTATTATGCGGTGATTTACCTCAGGGCATGTCTAGACAACTGTGTTTGGATATGACTTCACATGAACAATAAAAGATGGGTGCCCAAATAGTTATTTAATGTGAACTTTTCATGCAGTTGCTTGTCTGTTGCATTACTGAATTGCATAGCCTCGAGTTCGATTCAGAATAACTAACTGTTGGTCTTTGTACCTTTATACAGGTCCTCTCCAATATGCGGGTATTAATGACAGAGGATTCTAATGACGCAGAAAGCAGTGCCTTCCTGCTAGATGATAACTCGAGGTGAAAGGAAAAGCCATTTCAAATGTGTTTACACAATGTTTTGTTGTTTTTTCATGATGAACTGGAATACTGACCGCATCCTGATCTTTTTCTCCTTGGTACAGCATTCCCTTCTCGGTAGATGACTTGTTAAGCTCTTTGCAAGAGAAGGAATTTATGCATGTCAGGTCAGCAGAGGAACTTACGGAAAACCCGGCCTTCCAATTTTTACAGGAATGATAGGCTCTGTCTAGACCCGAGGAATTCTCGCATTATAATCTTGAAGTGGTAGAAGTTCATTACCATACCATTTTTCAGCATTCATTTTTTCCCTTTCAGTGGGTGTGTATATTTGATGGTGGGAGTAAAATGTGTAAGATTTTGTTAGGGGCAATTTGTAGGGATGGGATGAGTGTCACCACCCTCCATTAAGAGTTCTTCACACAAGATGCAGAAGACGTTTTGTTTTGTTCTACACACCGTTGCTTCTGTTCAATTATATTGTTTTTGGAAGGGAATGTTCTGAGAGTCCCCCTCCCCGTTTTAACTTGTATAGTATATATAGGATTAGTACGAAATAATTATTATAAAGCAGAATACTCACAAGCAGATAAATTTTTTTTTTCTTCTGTTTTTATGCAGAATATTCTGAAATTTTTTTTCATATATTTTCTTAACTGAGAACCTTCTGAATAAGTTTTCTGCAGTCATCATTGTTGTTGTTTGCATTACACCACTTATTATGGTTTCCAGGTTCTCTCCGAGCCTCTTTACATGACTTTAATGACTCCTATAGTTTTTATGTAATTCGTCAAGATATACCAATGAATGCATTTTTAAAGCTTACTCATTGGTAATCATTGTTGTGTATTATGCCGCAGGGTGTGCATGTATCAATCATCCTTTGGGTTTGAGATGCATATCAGGCTGCATATCAGGCTTTGTCCTCATAAGCTTGTTTGAAGTCAGAGAGAGAGAGAGAGAGAGAGACCCATCCATCCAATAGAAAATGAGTAGCGAGTTTGATAAACCTAATCGAAACAAAGGGAAATATATACAATATTGAAATGCCATGCATACACCCGTCACCTAATCAACCACCCAACCAAAAAAAAAAAAGGCAATTCTCCAATATATGATTTTTAATGGGCAAAATGATGCAAACGATCTACACGTCACAGAAAACTCGATCTTGATTCTTCTGTTCTTGTCTTGTTCAATTTTCTACAGCTTCCTTCCTCCTCTTCTTATGGTAGATCATAATGGTCCAATATCTTAGGCAGGAGGATCGCTCTCTATCAAGCCACTGACCTTGTTGAAATGCTGCAGCAATCCAGTCACATTAGGTGAACATTAAAAGTTTGTTTACTTGAGAAAAACTAAGCAAAGAAGCTCTCATTTGCAAACTTCTATTTCAATTAGATTAGGCATATTGCAATTTTCTAAAACATAAAGAGATTGAAGATCTAATTTGCAATATAGCATGCACAGATGAGATAAGAAAAAAAAATGGGGGCCATGAAAAGTGCAATTTTGAACATTGTGATTGTTAGGATCGACTTCAATCAGTATAGCACTAGGCTTGGAAGTTGGAACTAACCTTTCCAAAATGAATCGACCTACCAAGCCCATTTGCATCCAAAGTCCTCATGATTCTAAGTCTCTTGACTGCTTCCAAGAACATTCTGCAAGTCAGGTTGGTATACCGAATCAGATAAATGCAGAAAGAAATAAGATATTGATAGAAGTAACGATGAAAAATTAGTGCAGACAAAAAGTTTTAAATACCAGTCTGACAAAAATCCTGGTATCAGTTCGATTGGTATTATTGTTCTTTTTTCTTTTTTTCTGTTACTATTGTGGTACATGTTGGTTTACGTTGGTTTACCGCCTGGTACGCTCGTACCCTACCAATTCTAGCTATGTATAATAATACAGACTGGTATTCGACCAAGATTTAAAACCTTAGCTCAGAATAGTAGCTGTAACATTGCAACAACAACAAAAGTATGCATTGCACAAAAAATCTCAAATACAGTATTTCAACAACAAAAGTATGCAATGATCTGCTAATGTATTTCCACTAAAATTATAGCTAAGCTAGTCAGCAGCTTCAGAAAAAGGTGCTTAAATCATAGTGCAAACAATCCCGATCCACATATTTATACTAATGGCGATAAAGACACCAACGATATCACCATCAACAAAGAAGTATGTCGTGCAGCCAAGATAGTCATCCAGGGATGATTTCTAGCTGCACTTATAGGGCTTGTATATAACTAGGCAAGAATCAGCATCGGTATGAGATGCAAAGAAGACCTACCCCCATGGCACATCTCCAACCAGCATCCAATCTCCATCTTTGTCTTCGTAAGTAAGAGCAAACTCCAGAGAGCCATCCAATAACTTTGAAATCTTTGCCCCATCTGCCATCATCCACACCAATGAAATTATAACTCCATCAAATCCCAACATAATTAGTGTAAAGTAGAGACAATTGTGGATTTGATACAATTCCTTTGTACTATGACATAAAACATTTCGACTCTTAGGCAGAAAGATAAGTGATGAACTTACGGACAGAGGCCTCGATGGCAGAGGAAATGGTGGGCAAGTGAAACATGAGCTCAAGCGCGACGGCAAGTGCCTCATAAGAGTCATGGGCACTGAGATCCACCTTCCTACCAATAGGATCCCCATCCATTTTCACCTTAACGAAGAAGGAACTCCTCACTTTTCCTCTGCTCTCATGATCCTTGTTGCCATTGTCTGCCTTGCTACCACCATCGGCGCCACCAGCGATGTTGCTCCTCTTGATGGCAACAGCAGTATCAGCCTCAAGGGTGCTGTCTTTGGAATGGTTGAACAAGTTGTTCATCCTGAATTGCCTGATAGGCGGCCATCCCACCACCACCTGACTGCTCCCAACCCAAATTTATTCAGGAATCAATCTAAGGATTAACATTACACAAATCTTTCAATAGAAATCAACAGCATAAGTTTGAGAGATTAAAAAAAAAGGTTTCTTTTTCCCTTCTCACTCCTTTTCAAGAGGCTTTTGTGTACCAAATCCGTTACAACAAGCACTGAATACTTTCAGTCACTGAGATCTTTTTGCTTTAGAACATACCATTGAAAAGATGATAGTAGAGACTAATTAAAGTAGCATTCAAGGAAATAACGGTGATGATATTAGCAAAGAGAAAGGCAACAATATGAGGAGAGTAAAGATGGAATTTTTATGACTTTTCAGTCATTCGGCAACGAGAAGTAACAAAACGAAGGGGGAAAGGAAAAGATAAGACAGAGGAAATGTGTGGAAACAGAAGCCTAAAGTGAAGAGAAAGCAAGGGAACGTGAAGAAAGGACCTCGGGCTCACCTGGGCGGGTGAGAGGAGCCACCGACGTCGTGCGAGACGGACTCCGCCGCCCGCCTCGTCCCAGCGACGCCAGTCCCGATCCCTCCGCCGAGGTTAGTGCCGGAGGAAGACGAGACGGAGGAGGCGGAGGGGGACCTGGGGGAACCAAGGGACGACAGGGACGGGAAGTCCTTTGCCGTCAGGATGCGGCAACACGAGCCCCACCGCGCCGCCGACGGCTCCGACTTCCCCCTCTTCGCCGCCCCCAGGGTCAGCCCCAAATCCAGCTCCTCTTCACCCTCCTCCTCGCCATCGCCACTCAACACTTCCTCCTCCCTTTCCCCGGCCTTCCCTGGCGCTCCACCGCCGACATCATCCGCCACTAAACCCTCCTCCTCCTCCTCCGCCGCCGCCGCTTCCGCCTTCGACACCGACCCAGGCGACGCCAAGCCTCCATCGTAGCCACGAACCATCTGCATTCTGCCTTCTCCCCTCTCGGGTGGTAGTACTTCTCCACTCAGGTGTTATAGCTCGAGATGGGAACCACAGCGCGGCGACGGGACCCTTTAAAGCAGCGAGTCTGAAGAGCTGCAAGTGACACAACGCCGCATACCCACACACACCCACCAATCACCGTTACGAGTCGTCAACGGTCGTGAGGCTCCGTGAGTCATTGGCCTCGTGCAGGTCTCGGGTTCTCGGAAAATTACGTGCCCTGCGATGGTGGTGGCCCCCGACGACTTGTTGTTCTTGTTCTCTCTTTACAGCCCAGACTTTCCCTCGCCTGTCTCACCTCGAACAGCGAACAACATTTTTTGAGATTACAGAGAGGAAGTGACGTCATATTCTCGTAGTCATTAACATTGCCAGAAAGCCTCCCGTGTTCCCTGCCGTGGATCCGACAGCGCATCTACTGAGCACAAGCTGCCATATCTGTTGGATAAAGGAGCAAATAAGAGAGAGAGAGGCTTAATTAACGGGAGATTAAGTGGGTAATTGGGGTTGCTCTCACCCCCACATTCGTTATAATGAGGGGACAAAGGACTTGGCAGGCAAAGATGCTGTCTCCCCAGTGGGAGGGTAGGGAGAAAAGGATGGGAAAGATGCTGGTTTGGGGCCAACACGACACCCAACCCATTGACTCTCTCTCTCATAACATAAGATGGTTAAAGAAGATCACTAGTATACCTATCGGATTCTTAACCCGATAAAATGGGATCCGTTATGTAAGTTATTTCAAATTTATGTCCTTTTTTATTTTATGATATAAATCACATTCTTACACGTGAGAAGAGAAGAGATTAGTTATTATAGCACGCATAAAACCCCTTATGTTCCTTCATTTAGGCGTAGGATCCGAGCGAGCGAATGTTTGATGTTTCTAACCCGATAATCGCCCGACGTAATCACATCAAACTCGACGGTCCTTCAACAATTTGAGAAGCTGATACAGTGACAATGGTGGGACAAATTAAATCACGGTGCACTCACTCTTCGAGGGAGGTCACATCAATCATCTACAATCATGTTTTTCTTAATCAAAATTACGTTCCCTAATTAATAATCCTCCCTCTTTCCTATCTATCATTGCCAATTTAAATCTAGCAAGTTGGACCTATTGCTAAATACCATAGTAATCATGCAAAGATGCTCTGTCTTTCTAATCATAAATTTAAGCGAGTCAATGGTTTTTCTTAAGCGCACATTTAATTAAGAATTAGGACTAATTACTCATGGAGAGTCAGATTTGCAGGACTAATTAATGATGACACGGTTGAATATTAAACTATCAAATCACTCCACGGCTGAGGAGGCGTACGTGATGACGTGTCGTCTCCTTTTCCGAGCAGTGGTGGTCTCGTGCGCGTGTAGAATGATCATGCCTTGTAGTGCTGCTCCTACCGGGATGACAAGCCAAGGAGGTGGGGCCCGAGGGCAACACGTGAGCTGCTGCTATCCAGGTGGCCCAACATCTCGACTCGGGTAAGACGCTGGGTTTACGTCCGCTTTCGATTACGAACCACATTTTCGTGGCGAGTCGAACGAAGTAGCTCGTGAGCTCGCACACCAAAAGGTCCTCGCATGATGTCTGTCTAATCTTGACCGTCCACATCGTAAACAAAACGATCATAATCATCAAAAATTTGCTGAGTTCGTTTCGGAACAACCTTTACCACACCCCATAATGGTCATGTGGATCCCAAATTAACGGGTACGGATAATGATGAGCCCGACACGTACTATCTATCGGATATAAGGGGACGACCCGAAAGAAAGTATTACCCATCTCATTGTTGCAACACTTTCACTTCGATCAGAATTTTGACGACTTGGAAAGCCATCGACGAGGAATAATTCGGATGTGAAGCGCGAAATCGATGTCCTTAACATTATTGTAGTCACGATCGACCACTAAATGCTATCTATGATTGATGTGTTAAAGGAAAAATATTTATACTTGTGTATAATTTAATTAATTTTGAAGACTACTTTGCCAAAAAAATATGATGTTGATGATGATTATTTTGACCCGGTGGTCTTGTTCTTGGGTTTCACAAAAGGTCTCAGCGGACTCCTTGTTCCGTGTGTCTTCGCCACAGTTTGCAGCATCCCTTTCTACAGCTTTTGTTGTGGAGCTGGAAGCAATGAGAACCAGTACTGACTGAATCGATTCAGAGGTAGCTGCCAATATGTTTAAACTAGAATCGGATCATAACACGACACATAGAATTATGTGATGTTAGGAAGCAGCTCATATCCTTTGATCTTTTCTGGCAGAATGATGAACGAGCGGAGGTGTTTCCTGTCCTTGATAATATGTTTACTACAGTGAGAGAGATGCACGCACATAAGCAGATTTGCGAGGCACATTCGTCAGCCGAGCTTTTAGGTGAACACAGAGACAATAATCCATGGGAGACAAAACGAGAACCTATAGTTTGATGGAGTTCCATCTTCTTCTGCTGGGTCTGAATCAAACACCGGAGTGGTTTGGTGTATGTGGTTAAGCAACCAAGAATATTATGCCTTTTATGTTTGTCCCATGGCCATTCCATGAACTTAAACACTACATAAAACCATAACAAATAGTAAACATTTTAAGCCTTTTGTATTCTCCTAGTTTCCCCAACAATGACCTGATTGTGATGTCTGTGTCCAAGAAACCTTTCTATGTTTTTATTTCTTCTTCTTTTCTAAGATTTGACATGATTTTGATGAGACATTCTTCCAGACTTAAAGATGGATGGATTGCACAAGAGACTGCGGAGAAGGTAAACAATGTTTGAGATGAATTACCAAGTTCTCCACTTTCAGATGGTTCTTCTTTTAGATAGCCAATCAGATGATCATGGCCATTGGCTTAATCTAAGAGGCAATCATGTTGATGAATTTATATTCTTAGGAACTTTATTATTATTATTATTATTATTATTATTATTATTATTATTATTATTATTATTATTATTATTATATCACAATAGCATATTCTTAAAGAAATTATTGGATATATATATATATATATATATATATATATATATATATATATAAATTAATTAATTTCATATTTGTCTTTCTAAATAGATTTAGTATCTGTATGTCATTTCATAATAAAAAATTTGTACATATGTCATTATGGTCAATCTCTCTCTTAATTTACTAGTATTTGACAGTTAAATTCAAACTCTAATTAACATTAATACATACTATTATGATTATAAGAATATTGGAGATGCTTTGTGATATTTATTTTATTTTTCAAACTCAAACTAGTTAATGCTAACTATGATTAGTTGTGGCCTCCTTGGGTGTTAATTTCAGGCATCTCTTACCCTACTAGGCAACAAGAACCAAGAGATTCATGTTTCCATCAAGCCAAGGAGTCATGTTCTTTTCCCGAGGTTATCTCTGTGGTATAGAAAATAAAACATCTCCATCGATCCAGTAGCAATTTGTTCCGCTATCAAATGAGCTTAGTGTCCTCAAAAAAAGATTTAATGAACTGCTTCTTCAAGACCATCACAAAAAAGATTTAATTTGTTCCACCATATATGAACTGCTTTTTCAAAACTAATTCACAGAAACCAAAATTTGCACAGATTGTTTCAAAGTGGATAATTGATGAGAACACATACAGCAAATTATCAGTAATTTGCAAGATAAGCACAACAGAATGTTGCAAGAAATAAGCATGTTCTATCTTCAGCTAAAGGTGAAATTTCTTCAGTTTTTTCTTCATGGTGCTTGAAAGATGTGCATCCTTAATTCCCTGGATTAATTACATTTATAGAACCTAGTATTGAATCAAAATCTATAAGGAAAAAAAGAGAGAAAAATTATTCCATCTCAGAAATCTACTACTTGTACTTCTCCATTATCCTTCTTGCTTCTTCTAATGTTTCCTCCTCATTGGATGTGGTGATCTTGCTACGCGTAGAGAGTTCGTCCGTGTTCAAGGAAACAAAGACGAAATATACGAGTCCCATCACGGCCTGTTGACAAATCAAATGACTGTCAGCCGTAGTTAAAGAATGTCAAAAATACAAAGTGACAACAAACTCTTTTCTTCCAAGCCCTTCATGAGACAGAAATGAGTGTTTAGTGCCTCCTTTGTGAAACATAAAAACCACATAATCTCAAAGAAAATCCAGAGGAAAGTGTGCTTTCCTCGATGCTAATAACACGACCTATGTAACTTCCATGTAGCGAGTGTTAGTATAAAGTGAAAATTGAGTGCTTATATGATTCTCTTAAAAAAAATCATCCATATCATCGGAAACAGTGGATATCATTCAAGATGAAAGCTAGTTAATTTAAACATTTTTGGAACTTTAGTGTAGAAGTATTGATCTTTAAGATATTAAGAACATATAGTAAGTTATGAAAATTGTTACCTTGATTTTTTCCACTAAAGTCAATAACATAAATCTTTTTCTTCTAAAACTAATTCATCACAGGACTGACATTTGTGAACTTCCTTGGAAATTAGTGGCAAGAGAACGTACCAATACGAAGAATACAGTAGATACGAAGGACTTCAGAATAAAGAGGGCAATAGTGACAGCAACAGTAATGATGCCAATCCTTGCTATTGGTCGAGGAATTGAATCCTGATATTAAAATTGCCAATGTTATGTTTGAATGATGCATTCTACCCAAGAGAGACACATAATTAAATGGTATAACTTAATGAAGAATCATCACTGTAGCAAACCTACCGGCACCAGATTAGCTCCAGCCTCTGTCACATCTTTTCCAATTTTCCAAGCTGTCTGAATGGCTACATCATATCACAAGCAAAAGTTAGAGGGTAATATCAACAAATACCAGCTTAAACAATGCCATGTCTTGAGCACCATTTCATGATTGGCAAAATCATTTAGTACCATCAAATACCTTGAGAACATCTTCGTCCATGATTTTGCTGGTACATTCAGTTGAGACCTAAAATGCTACATGCTTTATTAAGCACTAAATGAATGTGATCTCTATTAGTGATCACACAAATGAGGAACAATATACAGGACATGCATGTAAATGTACCTAACTAGTTGAATTTAATTCACCAAAGAAGTTTCTCGCAAGCACAACACCATGTCACACTGGGACTATTTTGATACATCATCTTACAATGGTACGCCACCAGAAGTATGCCGACATTGGTCGATATTGAGTTATCCAGATATTTACCAACTTATAAAAAAAGGAATTGATCGATGTAATAGAAGATAAGCAAACATTAGATGCACAAAAAATCTCACAGGTCGAGTTCCTACATCAAATTAGTAATCGACACAAAAAGGCTCGTGTTTTATCACGACAAGAACAACTTGCCTACCCCGAATCCTACTCCCGGATAAACGGACAACAATACACGAATCAGAAACACAAATACAAAGGTCGTTGCACAGATTTGGAACAGGGTGGAAGAGGGAGAGAGTAGAGTAAGAGACGAACCCTTGAACAGGTTGGATTGGGCGAAGACGACGGGGGAGAGGCGAGAACGCGAAGGGGGGAGAGAGCTCCGGAGGCTTCTAAGCGGGAGGAGGAGAGGCGGGGGGTGGAGGCGGACGGCGACGGTGGCGGTGGTCGGGAGATGGGGAAGGAAAAGTGGGCGGAGAGCCGTAGAAGCAGCGGCCATTTCTCGTCAACTTTCGAGGGGGACAGAGGGAGGAGGAGGAGGAGGAAGAAGACGATCGGAATCGGCGGAGATGGTGGAGAGAGAAGATATGGGCCGTGAGATAAGCGTGGGATTTTTTATGCACGGAGAAACCCCAGCCTCACAACCGCAGCATGAATTCGGGTCCTCCATGGTGTGCCGGTTTCATCCCGCTTTAAGATTAGTGTATCCGATTCGATCCGCACCTTTACAATGGCACCCACAAGAGGCGCTACGTGGGGATGTGATCAGGACGGATCGATCTATGATGCTAGCCCGAAGAAGCTTGCAAGAAGAAGTTAGTTTCCATGCATTATCGGATTCAATCCGCCAAGGATCTGACTTTCCAAACAGAAGATCCGAAAATTTAGGGTCCAATATGTTATAATTCGAGGATCAATTTATATACAACGAATTCTTTAAAAAAAATATCAAGTTTAAAAATTTTTCAAAGAGCACGCAAAAATTTTTTATATAGTATCTTTTTTTTCAAAATGATCATCCTACCTCCATCGATCATCGCCTTTTGCCTGGTAGATCACCCTCCTATCCCTTGGACCATCCCCTTCTTGCGTGGATACCTATGCTCATGCTCGCGACACCCTTATGTCTAGCGAGCAGGTGACGATAGCGAGCAAGAGATCATGTATATATATATATTTCATTCGTTAACAAAAGTTATCTGACATCCTCAAAATTATATGAGTTACAAAGATTACTGCAAAGAAAAGTTTAGCATGTAGAATTATGAAAAGAGAAATGTACCATGGAAGTAAAAAAATACATTTGTTCATTTTCAATACACCATACCAACTTGTAACTGAAATCTGGTCAAATACATATTGATCACACAGAATTAAATTCAAACTGTTTGATGTCGATATACAGATTATAAACTCATACTGTTAGAGAAAAGAAAACTTTATCATGTAAAATCAAGAAAAGAGAAATTACTTTGGTAATATAGAAAACATATTTATCCATTTTCACGCTAGTCATCCTTCTGAATAAGGATGGAAAAACAAGAAAAACGATTTCAATATGAGACTGAAGGCTGACAAGGCCAGCTAAGAGCATTTCCAATTATAACGCATTTACACAACATAAACTACAAATTTTGGAAAGATTAATCTGACAAGAGGGCTACAATTGAGCCATTCAAGTGCCATCAGGGCTTGGGATATGGCCTAGCCAGTAACTTGTTGAGACTGGTGGGCTGCTGTAGAGATTTCACCTTGCTGATCCTCTTTAGGTGCACCACTGCTAATTTCTGCAGCATTGGACAGGGTCGAGCTCAGTTGCAGATCACCATCTACTGTTACTACTTTGGTCTCCAAGGTGGGGATTATGGGAGGCCTTGTCCTACGCGTAACTGTCATCTTCAAGCCCTTGGTTGTGTGGATCGTTGCACCTGTAGTCATCTCTACCTGCACAAAAGGATAAGACACGCAGCCATCAGATGATCAACGTTAGAGCAGTTGTAAGCTACGATGTCCATAATATCAGGAATGCATACCGGGGGAGCTCCTAAGGCCATTTGGAAGTTGAATCGCCTAATTAGCATTGCAGTCGCAACCACTGTCTGCAGAAAATACGTGTACAAGATCAACAATAGCATTTCAAGGCCGAGAACTGTTTAAATATCTTTCCTCGAAGCAGAGAAATGTTCCAAATATGAAACATGAAAGCATTATTCTATCAATAATATGATATTCCATTGTTTCATCTGCAGGCTAATTATTTTTGGGGTTCATCTGTTGCACTGGTCAGCTCTAATCCTCATACCAATAACTCGATCAGATCATGTTGAACATCTTCAGCATGACAATGAAATACAAAAGTCAGAAATCTCAAGTGCCAAGAGCCAGAAACAGGTGAGAATCACACTAAAAATTACTAATATGAAATAATATACATCACAGCATGATGGTAGGACGCCAAGGCCCGTAACATGAATGAGGAAAGAAAGAAAAGGATCTCTAGCTTCAAGTCTGCGTTATAAGCAATGAGAAGAGTTCGGAATCTGATGATCAGAGAAATGATGTGGAGTTTGACATGGTCTGCGTGTATGTATTCATTTCCATATGATTGATCAACAATAAAGTAAACAGAAAACTAGATTAAAAAATAACATATATATAATTGTTTCTAGAGATCATTTAATCTAGAAATATGTAATAAAAGAACGATGATCTCAAATGAAACTAAAGGTTTTAGATTAAATAGAACTAAAACTGAATATCTTAAATACAAATTTAGTAATTCTAAAAATAGACGAGAATATAATTATAATGGATGGACAAGAAATCCCTTTAAGTAAAGGTCTTAGATATCTTAGATTAATTATTCAACAAGATGAAAAGATCGATAAATATATTATTCATAAAGTAAAAATAAGATGGTTAAAATAATGAGGGGCATCAAAAGTCTTGTGTGATCATCAGATATTTTTGAGATTAAAAAAAAATTTTATAAGACGATCATGAGACCAACAATACTTTATGGATCTATATGTTAGGCAGTTAAGAAAAACATATATAAAAAATTTATATTGCCGAGATAAGAATGTTGAGACGGATATATAGAATTACTAGGAAAAATAAGAAAAAAATATTTTTTTCATAAATAATTAAGTATTGCTTCGATAGAGGATAAGATGAGAAACAAATATTTAAGATAGTATGGGTATGTGCTAAGGAGCTCATGATACGATAATCAGAAAAGATAAAATAATTAATATTAGTGGTACGAGAAAAGATAGAGGAAGACCTAAAATGACTTTAATAGAAATTATATATAAGGATTTAAGTAATCTGAACTCAACTAAACATATGGTTTTTTACAAATTTCAATGATGACAAAAGATCCATATAACTAACCCCAAATAGTTAGGACTTACGACTTTGTTATTGTCATTGTGTTACCTCAAAGGTGGCAAACATGTCTCCAATGCATTTTCGTGGTCCACCACCAAATGGTAAATAACTGAAAGAAGTGGATACAATATATTATTTATATAGCAGTTGAAAACGAAATACTGAAAAACTTCCATACACATGGTTCATTAACAATTGATAGTTCACAAGACAACATGTGAAACATAAAAATAATGTCAGCAACATGTAGTTCTTGATTCCAAATATGATTCATTATAATGTTCTCTTCAGGGATCATTCATCAATATTGAAATTGATGTAATTTCCTCAATACATATACAAGCAATATAAAACCATGACATCAAAGATGGGATGTAGCACGTATGATCACTTCCTTAAATGGAATACAATAAAGCTTCAATGAGCCCAAAATTTAAAAGATTAATTTCCATTTACACAAATCACTTAACTGACTATCCATTTAGACCAACACTTAGTCCAGATTTCTGAGTTTAGAATCTGGCTTCCAAAATAAAATGATCCTATCATCCTACGATTTTAACAGGAGCTATAATTGCTTCTTTAAATTGAATCCATCATAGCTTCAATGGACCCAAATTACAAAAAATGAATTTCCATTAACACAAATCACTTGATCAACCATTCATTTGGATCATCCTTCAGTCCCTGGTTTTCTCAGATCAGATTTTGACTCCTGAACTAAAATGATCTCTCATTCATGTGATTTAACAGGAGTTCATGTTCGACAGAAACTGCTTTTTGAAAGTAAAACACTCACTTTTCTGATCAAATCTTAACAACCATAAAATTCAAATGATTTTCTCAGGGATATTTTGCTGAAGGAAGAAACTAACCAGTTGTAGTGCAGGTTAAATATATTGCAATTAAACTCTCCTGCTACTCCCTTCACAATTATCATGAAGGTCAATATTGAGAATAGATGTAACTGTAATTGGATATAAAAAAAAGAATGCTAGTTGAACAATTATTGATTGAAAATATGTCACTGTTCCATCACATGTAGTATTCAACTTACTGGAGGTACACATGAGAAAGGTTTCCAATTGTTGGAAATGATTCACTAAAGCTTTCTGGTCATTAGTTTTAAAGAATCCCATATAAAGCAACAAAGTAGAATCATTTGGTGCAACAAAGACTTACAACTGGAGAAATAACAGGCAGAAAGATAACAGTTAACATCCAACAATTAAGAATATGTAGACTGTAAAGTTTAGCTTTGTGAAGAAGAATAATGTTTACTAGGCAGCATATACATGCGACTGGGCACAAGAGAGTACATCATAGTTTGGCTTAATCCAAGTAAGCAATATCTCCCAAAAAACATCAACTAAACAATAATATACAACAGTTTAAATTGAACACTGCAGCATAAATAAGAGACCATATGAAAAGCGATATGTACTAAAGAGATTCCTATAGATAATTTTTGCAGTCTGAGACTTTATTATTAAAATTTGGAGGCAAGCAAAAGACTGCAAGATTGGTAAGCAAGCTATACATATGTAGTTATTTGGATACTTAAATTTCTCCAACAAGAGAACCACAGCTGCAGAATCTAAGACTAATAGTAGATGCTAATTCAGAGTCAGCATGGAACCTGAAATTCTGATTGCTTTCATTTGGATTCGGTCCATCCAATGGCCACCTTTCAGGATTGAAACTCTCAGCATCAACCCAATGCTTAGGACTTCTATGGAGGTTCCATACAGAAATGAAAATGTCTTCACCCCTGTCATTCAAAGAAGACTTCAATAATGATGGAAAGTATAGTTATTAACTTCCAGATATCTTAAAACTGACACTAGACACAGTGGAAATAAGAATCACATCACTGTATCATAATGAATGAGCTCAGAGCTAATAGTATCAAATTGATAAACTACACTATGATCTTGCTGTCAAAGTAGGTCTATGTGTTTGGATGCTCAAAGGACAAATAAAATGCATGCATGCATGACTTTTTATTATGCTATCCTTCATGTATATGCTTGCTCATCTGCAGGTGAAACACATCTACGGTGAAATTATGGGCACAAAAAGAAGAAAAATGATGAACACTACATACTAATAGTTCACAAAGCTATATTTTTGAGACATTCAAGGTTGAGGTTTAACTTGTGCATCTAGCAGGTTGAGTTTATACAATCTAAGGTGGATTTCCTTATAGCAATCTCATGTCCCTTCTGGGGCTTTTACATTTTATGGATTTTCTCTATCTTCACTAATATATACTTTTTTCCTTTTTTACCCTTGATCTATAAACCACATTTCCAAATGTACCTATAACATTTCTTAAATGTGATTGCTGGCAATCCATGTAGAAGCCTCATTTAAGTTATTTCCATTTCCAATGACAGCTCCATGCCCATGTCATCTGATTAGTGTCATCCCATGTTCTCTTTCCTTCATATAATTTAATGGACAAAATATTGGGTTGAACGATACCTGTCTTCATTAAAGACTATCATATTCTATTTCCTCCCCCATAGAGTTACAGAAAGCATCAAGTGTTAAAGTCTGTTGTTTATGTTTGGTTGATCCAGTAATGGGAAAATTACAAACCACTGACATTGGTAAGCACATATAGAACCACCACGGGCAGCAGGCACTTCTAATCAGATTAGAAGATTTAAGCACATGCCTAATTCAGGAATACCGTCAATTCCATTCACAGTCAGTAATAGGGAACATTCTGAAGTATAAGATTACTATCATCCAATGGTTTTCGCTTCTCGTTTGTGCAAAGAAGAGCTACCATACACAATGAAAAAATTCTAAAGATAGATAATCATATCTAGTTCAGTAAAATATGCATGAATTATTTAAGAGTACAATAGCATCTCATCACCTGCTTATTGGATACTTTCCGAGCACATCATCTTCGAGAGAACGACGGATTAAAACAGGTGGCTGTGGGTAAAGTCTCAATGACTGCAAAAAGGATTAAATTTGGATGCATAAACATTGCTATTTCACATAAAGCATACAACAAAAGCAATGTCCCATTGGTAGGTATATACCGAATGAAGATCTTACTTCATTAATTACTCTAGAAGTATACTTCAGTTTCTTCATGTCCTCAATTGTTGGAGATCGGTCACCTAAAACAGAATCAACCTAATACCCATCATCAAATGAAGTGCCATATGGTTGTCACTGAGCAAAAAGAATAACACCTTTATCCAGAATTACATAATTTTACCTCATCCTGGAGCTTAGCAACTACTTCTGGTGCCTATATAAAGAAAATACATCAGTTAACTTGCAATAGAACTATATAACTTGCAATCTCCACATAAAATTCATTGTACCTCTATGAAGAATTACATAAAAGAAAATTAGGTTTTTGGCAACGACGAATGTTTTTTATTCATGTTTGTGTATGATGATGTTAGTATGTCATTTGGCAGACATTCCATCCAAGTTTCCTATTAAAATCTCCAATACTTACTACAATACTTGGCATAAGAACAGTACTCAGAAGTATTGTAATCATAGAATAGACACCTTAGAAAGAAGATAAAATGTCCATGTTAACACTGCAGCAGATGTTTCATGACCAGCTATAAGCATTGTCATCAAATCATCTCGAAGTTGTTTGCTAGAGACCTAGACAAAAAATAAAACAATTAAGCGAGTAAGATTGACTGAGAGACCTGCGTATTAAATAAAGCATGGAATTCAAGGCATACATCATCTCCAGAAGCAAGTAGGAAGTGAAGAATGCTAGGATCTTGCTCATTCATGTATTCTTCATGGAATTGCAATTCTTCTTGCTCTACCATTCTCTGCAATTATGAACATATAAATTGTAACGAGAATAATGCAATGATCTTACTATAATGTTACAAATAGATCAAATAATTTATTGAAGTTATAGAACATTGAAGTCAAAGTAAACCTTGGTAGCTGCACTAAAGGAGCAAAGGATCATAGCATGCCAAGATGTTGGTAAGAAGCAACACAAGGGGCAGCAGATATATAGCATAGTCATTAAGTTATATACAGAGATCTTTCTGAATAAAATCATGAAGTGTACTGAATAATGACAACCAGGAAAAAGAGTTCATGCCTATGAATATCTTAACAACTCTCTAGACTCTAAATAAAGGGAGAGAGAATTGCTGACATTTCAGTTCATCAAGAAATGAAACCCAATGAACAAAAAAATGACTAACCAGTTGCAATAAATATAAAGCAGTTATCATGAATTACCTTGCAGATAGCAATAAGATCATCCAGTGTCGTATTAATCAACTTAAGGGCTTCTGAAACCTTCCTCTGCCTTGGGGAGATGTTTTTCCATATTGGAATTTCCCAAGTAGGAATGGGAGAAGTACTACGCATCTCTGCTTCCCGCAGGGCGACATATACTGCCTGATGATCCCATTAACAGAGAAACATATTATGGAAAAGAAACAAATTTTAACTGATTCTAATGGTAAAAGAAACAAACAAATGATCACCTCGACAATTCCATTATCATGGGTTAATGAATCAAACTCATAATTAAAAACTGCCTTTCCAATTATGTCAAGTGTCAACCGTGAAAAGAGCGACTCCATCTCCACATCCTCTCCATCCGAGGCTGCAGCATCCAACTTCTCACACAGTCCAAATGAAGCTTTCCCAAAGAGGTTTATCATCGCAGACACATACTGTTAAATAGACCAAAATTAGTATGTATCAGAAATCAAACAAATGTTTAGAAAGTACAGATTCAGATTACTTAATTACAATCGTTTAGGAATCACCTTCTGATGCAATGCCGGAACAATTGCACGTCTCCTAACACGCCAAACCTCACCATCAGCTGGAATCAAACCCTTCCCCATCACAAACTCCAGAATTTCTGCTAGTATACCCTGCATTAACCATTACTCTAGGTATAATTATAAATGTTAGACAACCGAACAGGTACAATGATAAAAACATGGAGATACCTTGGAATAAGCCTTGGAGTTGTTCTTCAGTATGTGCTTAGCAATGTCCGGGTCCGAAATAATCAGAAAGGACTGATAAAAATCGAAACGTTAGCACTCATTGAAAAAAGGTTGCAGAACTACAACCTTTTTTCTTTTTTTCGAATTTTTCAGTAAGAAGGCAAAGAAACAGAATGATAATAGATATGCCCATGATTTTACCTTAGGGCCGAAGTTGAGGCGAAATATGCCTCCATAAGTGAGGAAGAGCTCGTAGAGAGGGATGAAGAAGGCCTGCCCTGCAACGGCATCAACCGATCCTCTCGCCTGAGGGATCTCAAGGAGCTCACCGCTGCCGCTGCAGGCCCATCTCGAGAACAGCCGCTCCAAGAACTCGTGCGGCAGCCCCAGAGTCGAAAGCCCATTCCTCAGCGCAAGAACCCACCTTTTCTTGAGAAGACAGGTCCAAATCCATCACTAGTTCAGAAAAGAACAAATTGACGAAAGAGAAAAGGAGAAGTGCAACGGACCCAGGCTGCTGGACGGTGAACTCGCCGGAGGCGATGCGGGCGGCGAGCTCAGCACTCCGGTTCTCCTCTAACGGCCGCTGGACTTCCGTCACCGCCTGGTCCTCGTCACCACGGTCGTTGCTGGAGGACGAGCATCGGAAGGAACGCCCTGTAGGCCGCAAGGGGAGGCTCGGAGTAGATCGGAGATGTGCGGGTGACTCAGCTTTACGACCAAACGGACGACGAGAAGAGGCAGCAGCCAAGGCTTTGCGTTGCAGCCGCGGTTTGGATGAGATATGGGCGACTTGGAGAAGAGAGGAGGAGAGGTTAAAAGCCATGGAACGTTACTCTTGCTCCCCCACGAGAAAGAGGTCAAGCGTTCCTCCTTTTCTCAAGAAGGAAGGTGGTAGAAGTAGCGCTTTAACCGGCCAACACAAAGGCACGTGGGAGGATTAGATATCAAGAGCTTTCAAGTAGACACGCTTCACGTGCGTCACTACCTATGAAAGGTGAAGTTTGAAGATTCCATCTCAGTGCTCCAAAATTCCGTATAGAAAGCTACAAAAATTCTGCTTGGCTATCAAATCAAGACGACGATGCAAATCAAGTCTCTCTACTTTCGATAATGTCCTCATTTGGATCCTTGTTGGTATCTGGGGGGAACCTTAATATGGTTTGGGTTATGAAATCACCAGAGAGACTTCCATTGGACTGTAATGTCGATGTGCCATGCTGCAGTAACCCTGTTGATCCTCCTGACTGGTTTATGCCCAAAACTTGGAACTTTGTTTTGTCCTCGATGCATACCTCCTAGACCTCGATGTGCCATGCTGCAGTACCTTGTTGATCCTCCTGAGTAGTTTATGCCCAAAAAGTAAACTATGTTTTGTCCTCGATGCATACCTTTTTTCCTCTCTCGTTGCGGACACGGAATGGTGTCGAACTCCGTCTCTGGGGCCCTAATGTTTTAGATCTTCTGCTGCCTGAAGATGGGAAGAGAACAAGATGATCGAGCGAACTTGGATCGCCTGGTGCGGTGCGTGAAGGAGGATGGGATAAATCAAGACGATGCACTTCCAGACCAACAATCCACAAAGCTTCTCTGATGATACCGGGACAAGAAATGGAAGATGAGGACATTTGAGAGCAAGAAAGGCTTGGAATCCGAAGCCGTCGCATCATCGGGGATCCCATTGCAGAGATCCTTGGGGTCTTTCCCGTAGATGGCGCACCCAACAGAGCAACTTTTGTATCTACTTGAATTGTACAAACTAGCAAATCTCGCGCACACTAGTAATTTTTTCTCCTCTTTGTCATTGACAAAAAGAGAAGAATAATAAAATAATAATACAATTTATTTCTCTTTTTATTAATTTTAAATTATAACAAAGGTAAAGTATCAATTTTATTTATGCATCATTATAGTTTTAAATTAAGATATGCATAATTTTAAAATCTTAAATTTTATCCTTACTTTATGCATGATACAAAAAAAAATAATCATCATTATGGGAATATCATACATGATACTCAAGCATTTATGATATATCATTTTATAAAAAAAAATCATAGTATTATATACATCATTCCAAATCATAAAATTTTCACATCATGATGGTATCAATTTGTCAAATTATATTACATCCTACCATGCATGATCATAACTTCTCATTTGTATCCATCAACATAATATCATACATAATTTCATATCATCACATGAAGGATAACAAGAAAAATTTAGTGATGAGATATATTTCATGGATACAAGGAATTATAAAAATCATATATAAGATCATATGAATACCAAAAGACATTATTCATATAGTAAATCTACTCTTTAAATAAAATACCAAGAAAAAATCATAGGAGTACAAAGAAGAGATCTTGATTAAAAAAAATCTTAAGTAATTCCAAGAAATCAATATTTGAATAAAACTCATTCAAATTCAAATCATCAAAATTATTTTCAAGAGATTCAAAATGACATAAGTTGATTTATCAATCTCTTGAGATGCTAGAAATTTTCTTTCTCCCTTTTATCATAGTAAACAAGAACGAAAAAGGGAAGATATGCATAACAAAACTAAGTTATAAATTCTGAAGATGTCAAGTAGCATATCATGGTTTGTTAGGATAAGTCTCCCTTTTTTTTTGTGAATAGCAAAAAGAAAAAGGAGAAAATAATCTCAATTCATACAAAGATTTCAAGTATTAAATATCGAGAAATCAAAATCATGAATTGGATTGTTTTCCTCTTTAGAAAATGGCAAAGAGAAACCTAAGAGATCAAATAAGAGATCTTGATTTATAAAATATTTTATGTTATAAATCTTGAGAAATTATGATTTTGATAAAACTCATTCAAATTCATTTTCATAGTCCAAGAGATTCACAAAAGCATAATATACATGGATTCATTAATCTTTTATCGAAAAATCAATAAGATAGAGATGGAAAATATATTCCCTTTTTATGTGTTTTATTTTAAGTTGTTTCTTTCATTCAAACATGCCTTTGTCTTTTTATGCCAAATAAAAACATGCATCAATATTTAGGATCGAAAAATAAATTTCATCATAAAAACCATCAAGACCAAAAAAAGTATAACATATTAAACATAAGGCTTCTTCAAACAAGAGATTTGATTCATCATTTTAATTCCAATGATAATTCATTTTCCTTTTTATATGTTTCATTTTATGTGATTGATTTCATATAAATATGCTCAAGTTTTTAAAACCATCCATCTTGTTTAAAACTGAAAAAGCAACTTCCATTGCGACAAAGATCAATAAACCATAAATCACAAAAATCATCATGTATAATTTTAAAATCTCATACATAGTATAAAATCATCAAGGTATCAAAACTTTAATATTTTTATTACACATAAAATATTTAATTTTAACATTTTATTCTTTTATCATAAAACATGCAATAGTCATGATATATATATATATATATATATATATATATATATATATATATATATATATATATATATATATATATATATATATATATATATATATATATATATATATATATATATATATATATATATATATATATATATATATATATATATATATATATATAACTAAGCATGAAAAGCACTAAGTAATTTCATGGTGAGGAAAAGGATATTTGATTGAGTCGCTTACCTTGTTAACGAAAGCCGTCAAAGTATAGTTCGTCACCTTGCCCTTGTTGGTTTGCTCCTCGTCTTCGGATGCACTCGTTTCATCCCAACTCACTTTAAGTGCTGTTCTCTTCTTTTTTGACAACTTCCTTTTAAATTCATTTTTATTCTTTAATTCTTGTTTAATGAACTTTTTAGTTTTATAATAAGAAGTTTAAGTTCATCATCCTCGTCTTCGGCTTTCGTTTGAGTGGACTTCATTTGTTCTAAGTGTCAAATCCTTCTTGTTCTTTAATTCTTGTTCTCATGTTCATCAAGTTTCATGCAACTCATTTCATAGGTCATCAATGACCCAATCAGTTCTTTGATGGGAAAATGGTTTAAGTTGTTTGATTCTTGTATTGTCATTACTTTCGAATCTCAAATTTTAGAAAGAGATCATAAAACTTTATTAACAAGTTTAAAATTTGAAAAACATTTACTAAGAGCTTTTAGACTATTGACGACATCCGTAAAACATGTGTATATGTCTCCAATAATCTCGTTTGGCTTCATCCAAAATAATTCAAAATCACACATCAAAATATTTATTTTAGAGTTTTAACTCTACTAGTGCATTCGTGTGTGATTTCGAGTGTGTGCCAAATGTCAAAAGTCATTTCGCAAGTAGAAACTCGATTGAACTCATTTTTGCTCAAAGCACAAAATAGAGCATTCATAGCTCTAGCATTTAAAGAAAAAAATTTCTTCTCCAAATCATTTTATTCGTTCATTGGAGAAGAAGACTTTCGAAAGTCGTTTTCCACAATACTCCATAAATTTAAATCCAAAGAAAGCAAGAAAACTCTCATTCGAGTTTTCCAATATATGTAGTCTGTCCCATTGAACATGGGAGGTCGAACGATATAAAAGCCCTCTTGAAAGCCGAAAAGAGTCATTTCTCTTGGGTGTTAAACCAAACGAGAAATAACGTGGCTCTAATACCAATCATTAGGAATGAGTCGACACTAAGAGGGGGGGGAGGGGGTGGTGAATTAGTGCAATGAATAAAAATCATCGATACAAAAATCTTCATATGTTAAAAAATCGATTTCGGAAAGATAACCTCAAATCAAGTTCGTAAGCATAGTGAAAGCAGTAAGCATGTAAGGTAGTTTGCAGTAAAGATAAATTACAAGAATGGAAATACAAACTAAGTTTTATAGTGGTTTAGTCATCGTGACCTACATCCACTTCGCCGATTCCTCTTCCATTGAGGCCACCAGCATCTACTAACAATCTTCCTTCAATAGACAAAGATCAACTACCCTTACAACTCGATTCTCCTTTTAACAGGTTCAGGAGATAACCTTTACAACCTCCTCCCTTAAGCTTCTCTAATACTGAGTTTAAGAGGAGTTCATACAAGATTACAACAATGTTTTTCTTCTTTTTCACTCTCAATTCTTGTGTGCATTAACTAGGGATGAGAGGGGTATTCATAGGCCTCAAGTTGATTCAAACTCGGAGCCTAAAAAGGTATCATCCCGGGTTTCCTGGGTCCTAGCGATACCACCACCTACAACACTGACACTCGACGGTACCACCGCCCAGTTTGGCGGTACCATTGCTTAGAAGACTGTGTCTGGGTGGTATCACCACCTTATACTGCCATTGGGTAGTACTACCACCCAGTCTAGTGGTACCATTGCCTGACATAGTCTCGGAGACTATGCCACCGACGGTGCCACCTGTTGGATCATTATTTGGGCCTTTCACTTGGCCCAACACAGTCCATACATGGGCCCAACTAGCCCCTAATTGGGTTAGCCTAATTCCAATCCCAATTATGTGCTAACTACGAATTCTAAGGCATACACTAAGCAAATCTGGTCCGGTTAGTCTTGTTTTCTTCCGACAAGCTTCCGACGATCTTCTGGCGAACTTCCAACGATCTCTCGATAATGTTCCAATAGACTCCTGATAAGTTCCTGGACTTCATGACGATCTTCTTGGCAAGTTCCAACGAGCTTCTTCGGCAAGTTCCTAGACTTCTCGATCAATTCCAGCAGAACTTTCGACGAACATCCGGACTTCCGACGAACTCTTGAACTCCTAGCGAAATCTCATTCTTGACTCCGGGACTTCATTTTGCTTTATGCCTTGATCACTATCATAATTAATCCTACACAAATAAAACCTACTTTGATCTAGACAATTATTACAAAGCTTAAATATGTTGAATCTCAAATTTTCATGATAAAACCAATTGAGAGTGTTTATGATTTAATCTGCATTTTGAGTGACGCAGGAAGCTTCAATCAGGGAGAGACAATTAAAGCAGGAAGAACTATGTTGGGCCGGAGAGAAACATGTCAGAAAATTGGGCGTCGAGTCAGCGAATCGATCGACATATCGACAAAAGGTTTCGGGCCATGGATTCAGGCATCGGGCCAAGAAGAGTTGAAATTGCGTCAAGAAAATCGGAGTTGTGGAGGTCAATTGGGCGATTGGGCAATAGGCCATAAGAGTGGATGATGCGTTGAAGAATCAGATGAAGCGTTGATGAACCAATGACATGCCGGACAACATGATTCAAGCTTTGTAATAATTGTCTAGATCAAAGTAGGCTTTATTTATGCAAGATTAACTATGATAGTGATCAAGGCATAAAACAAAATGAAGCCCTAGGGTCAAGAACGAGACTTCGTTGAGAGTTCGAGAGTTCATCGAAAGTTCGGACGTTCATCGGATATTCTACCGAAATTGATCGAGAAGTCCAGGAGCTTACCAAAGAAGCTCATCGAAACTCGTCAAGAAGATTGTCGTGAAGTCCAGGAGCTTACCGAGAGTCCACTGGAACATTGCCGAGAGATCATCAGAAGATCGCCGGAAGCTCGTCGGAAGAAACCTAGACTAACTGGATTGGATTTTCTTAGTGTATACCTTAAATTTCATGGTTAGCACATAATTGAGATTGAAATTGGGCCAACCCAATTAGAGGCCAGTTGGGCCCATGTATGGACTATGTTGGGTTAAGTGAAAAGCCCAAACAGTTACCCAACAGGCAGCACCGTCGTGGTATAGTCTCCGAGATTGTGTTAGGTAGTGGTACCATCAGACTGGGTGGTGGTACCGCTCGGTGTCAGTGTCAGACGATGGTACTGCTCGGTGTCAGGCAATGGTACCACTAGTCTAGGTAATAGTACCATCCAGACACAGTCTCCCAAGCGGTGGTACCACCAACACAAGCGATGGTACCGCAAGGACCTAGGAAACCCAAGATGAGACATTTTTAGGTTCCAAGTTTGAATCAACTTGAGGTCTATAAATACCCCTCTCATCCGTAATTAACACACATAAGCACATAGAGTTTAAAAGTGAGAAAATACTGTAGTAATCACTTTAGAAATCCCCTCCTCTAGTTCTAAGTTTAGAATTTTGTTTAGGGAGGAGTGCGTGCTTGTAAATGTTGTCACCTAAACATGTGAAAAGGAGAAGAGGGTTATAAAAGGGTAGTTGGTCTTTATCCATTGAAAGAAGACTGATAGTGGATGCCAGTGGCCTCGACGGAAGAGGAATCAGTGAAGTGGATGTAGGTCACGATGATCAAACCACTATAAAAATCTGGTTTACATTTCTTTTGGGCAATTTACTTTAATTGCAAACTGCCTTCTTATTACTTACTATACTCTTCCAAACGCTTTCAATTTAAGCATCTTTATGAAATGAGTTTTATCGTATGAAAGATTTTCAAACCGACATGATTTTACTACTGCACTAATTTACCCCCTCTCTTAGTGCTGACTCGTTCCTAACCGTTGGTATCAGAGCCACATTATTTCTTACTTGGTTTAACACCCAAGAGAAATGACTCTTTTCAGCTTTCAAGAGGGCTTTTCTATCGTTCGTCCTCCTATGTTCAATGGGACGGACTACACTTATTAGAAAACTCGGATGAGAGTTTTCTTGCTTTCTATGGATTTGAATTTATGAAATATTATCAAAAATAGTTTTAATGGGACGGACTACACTTATTGAAAAACTCAAGAGTTTTCTTGCTTTCTATGGATTTAAATTTATGGAATATTATCGAAAATGATTTTAAAAAATCTTCTACTCGAAAGAATAGAATGATTTAGAGAAGAAAACTTTTTCTTTAAATGCTAGAGCTATAAATGCTCTATTTTGCACCTTAGACAAAAATGAATTCAATTGAATTTCTATGTGCGAAACAACTTTTGATATTTGGCACACTCTTGAAATCATACACGAAGGCACTAGTAGAGTAAAAGATTCTAAGATAAATCTTTTGATATATGATTTTGAACTTTTGCGAATGAAGCCAAGCAAGACTATTGGAGACATTTACACTCGTTTTACGGATGTCGTCAATAGTCTAAAAACTTTTGGTAAAAGTTTTTCGAACCTTGAACTTGTAAACAAAATTGTACGATCTCTTTATAAAAATTGGGACTATAAAGTAATGGTCATTCAAGAGGCCAAGGATTTGAATACTTTTTTGATCGAAGAACTTATCGAGTTTTTGATGACCTATGAAATGACCAATATGGCACAAAACGAATATGAGAACAATATTCCAAAGAACATGAAGTATTTTGCACTTAGAACAAATGAAAACCACTTGAGCACTCAAGTGATGATGAACTTAAATTTCTCACTCTAAAACTTAAAAAATTTATTAAAAAGAATTAAAAAATAAAAATAAACTTAAAAAGAAGTTATCAAAGAAGAAGATAACACTCAAAGTAACTTGGGATGAAATGAGTATATCTGAAGAAGAGGAGCAAACCAATGAAGACGAAACAACAAACTTTGCCTTGGTGACTCTCGACAATGAGGTAAATAACTCAAACGAAACTCCTTTACTTTATTTTGAAATTACTTGATGATTTTTCATGAATTATTTTTAAATTAGTTAGTAAGAAAATAAAAAAAAATGAAAAAAAATATCATGCTTCTCTTTCTAAGTGATTTTGAAAAAAAAATTAAAATTTAAGTATGACAATTGCATGTTAATTCCAAGCATTAAGCATGAAAAGTTAGATTCACTTAAAAATAAAAATATATTTTGAAAATGCTTTATGTTTGATGAAATCAATTTTGATGATGTAATGATGTAATGAAAATGTCTAAGAGATTTGATATCATGCTTAATGAGTTTATAGTTTGAAATTATGCATGTTATATCTTGAAAACTTAGAACCATGTTTTGGTATTATACCCAAAGTAATGAAGCATAATGATCATGTTTAATGAGTTTTTCTTTTGAAATAATACATGATATTTTTTATGATTTATGGATTATCGATCTTTGCCATAATAAAAGTTCCCTTTCGGTTTTAAACGTTGATGTATGTTTTTATTCGGCATAAATGAAAAAGACATACTTCTATGAAATAAATCATTGAAACAACTAAAAAGAGAAAAGCATTTTTTTTGAAAATTTCTTTTATCTATCTTATCTATTTTTCAGTAAGAGATTGATAAAGTTGTTTATGTCATTTTGAACCTCTTAAAGGTAATTTTGTTGATTTGACGATTTAAATTTGAATGAGCTTTACCTTGATTTTTTGAGTTTTATAACTTGAGATTTCTTATGCAATCAATATATTATATCATTTGATCTCTTATGTTTCTATTTTTCATTTATAAAAAGAAGAGATTTGTTGAAATAAATCATGTCTTGTGGCATTCATAATTTCATATTAATATCTTTTATGTCATGATTTTCAAATGACACCTTTGTATTTTTGTGATGACTTGAACATTTATACCATTATGTTATTCCATTCTTCTTTATTGTTTACAATGACAAAAGGTGGAAAGAAAATAGCTAGCATCTCAAGAGAACCAAATTTGCTAGCTTGAATGATAAACATAAACATATTAGAGCTCCCAAATGCATAAATTCTTCTTATACATTTTTTGTTTCATGATCTTGATTACTCGAAATTTAGACTTGATATCTCATTTTTTATGATTGAAATAATGATTGGAATATTGATGTAATTATGAATGATGATTTGATATTATGCATGTAGTACTTCAACTTATGATAATGATGCATGCAATGATGAAATATTCATGATGAAAAATTATTTTGACATCCATGACTTGATTTTTCATCTTTGTTATTTATCTTTGTTATGATTTGAAGATTATAGTAAAGGGAAATGAATTACATTATTATATTATTATTTCCCTCTTTTTGCCAATGACAAAGGGGGAGAAAGAATTGCTAGTGTGTATATCTCAAAAGAGAAAGATTTGCTAGCTTTCACTGATGGGGATATAAAGAGGAATAACTTTTGTATATGAACAACTACTAGAAGACCATAATACGCAGCGGAATAAAATGTAAATACAATCAAACAGAAAACCAAGATGTACGTGGAAAACCCCTTCAATGTGAAGGGTAAAAACCACGGGGCAAACTAGAGATAATCCACTATGAGAATAATGAATATACAAATCTCAATCTCTTGCCCAAAACCCTAGCAACAACCACAAGAGAATAACTGGGATACAAGGATCACGTCACTACCCACAATATCTAAAACCTCCCCAAGTAATCACAGCAAGAGTCTACTGTAGATTTGATCTAACCTGAGATGAGAACACTGCTAGATGATTGAGAACAGTCTCTTTGCGTTGTCCTTGTTTTCTTCCCTTTCTTTCTCTTCCTTTTCTGTCTTGTTCTCTTTCTTCTCTTTGGAATCTCGTGGCTCACAAGATCTGCCTCATTGCTGCCTTTTTATAGCCTTTTTCTGCTTCTAAAACGTAGCCACCACAGCCCCCTAATTTTAATTAGGGTTAGGTTAAGAGGGGGTGTGGGTTGTGAGCTGCCCTAGCCCACATGGGCTGAATATGGGTTATCAACCCAACAACCTCCCCCTTCAGCCCATAAGGGAGGCTGTCCCATGACTCCTCAATGTGAAGCCATGCCGACCAACTATCGGCATATCTCCCGTCTTTCTTTTGGTAAGGTCTTCGTCAACATGTCTGCTCCATTGTCATTTGTATGAATTTTCTGAAGCTGCAACTGCTTCTCTTCAAATACATTTCGAATCTAGTGGTATCTGACATCTATATGCTTTGACTTAGAATGAAACATTGGGTTCTTACACAAATGGATGACACTCTGGCTGTCACAATGCACCACATAATTTTCTTATTTTAGCCCCAATTCTTGTAAGAATTCTTTCATCCATAACATTTCTTTGCATACCTCTGTAGCAGCAATATATTCTGCTTCTGTGGTAGAGAGAGCAATACACCTTTGTAACCTGGATTGTCATGACACAACTCCCCCTGCAAAAGTAAGTACATAACCTGAAGTAGACTTTCTCGTATCTATATCTCTTGCCATATCTGCATCTGTGTAACCTGTCAACACAGGTGATCCACCTCCAAAGCTTAAACAAACCTTAGAGCTCCCTCTGAGATATCTAAAAATCCACTTCACTGCTGCCCAGTGCTCTTTGCCTGGATTTACAAGAAATCTGCTAGTAACACCCACTACATATGCGATGTCTGGCCTCGTACATACCATTGCATACATTAAACTTCCAACTGCTGAAGCATAAGGAACCTTTTGCATTTTCTCCTTCTCCTCATCACTTGACGGACTCTATTCTGAGCACAACTTGAAGTGACCTGCAAGAGGAGAACCAACTGGTTTTGTGTTGCTCATACTGAATCTTTCCAATACCTTCTTGATGTATTTCTCCTATGACAACCAAATCTTCTTGTTTTTTCTGTCACGAGAAATCTGCATGCCTAGTATTTACTTTGCTGGCCCCATGTCCTTCATTGCAAAAGACTCACTCAGTTTCTTCTTCAACCTGTCAATTTTAGACATATCTTTCCCAAGAATAAGCATGTCATCAACATAAAGTAAGAGAATAATAAAATCCTCATCAAACCATTTGATGTACACACAATGATCTGAAGCCGTTCTTTTGTATCCATTTTCTGTCATAAATGAATCAAACTTTCTGTACCACTGTCTTGGAGCTTGCTTTAGCCCATACAAGCTCTTCTTCAACTTGCAGACAAAATTATCTTTACCTTTGACTTTGAAGCCTTCTGGTTGCTCCATATAAATTTCCTCCTCCAAATCACCATGAAGGAAAGCTGTCTTCACATCTAACTGCTCAACCTCTAAGTCTTGGCTAGCAGCAATACCAAGAGCAACACGAATAGAAGACATTTTAACAATAGGAGAAAATATCTCTTCAAAGTCAATACCTTTCTTTTGACCAAAGCCTTTCACAACCAATCTAGCTTTGTACTTTGGTTGAGAACAATATTCTTGAGTCTTCAACCTAAAAACCCACTTGTTCTTCAAGGCCTTCATTCCATTTGGTAGCAGCACCAAATCATAAGTGTGGTTCTTCTGAAGAGCATCCATCTCTTCCTGCATAGCAACTAACCACTTCTCTTTCTGCTCACTCTCAACTGCTTCTTGGTAACTCTCTGGTTCACCTGCATCAGTAAGCATCACATACTCATCTGTAGAGTATCTTCTGGAAGGTTGACGTTGTCTAGAAGATCTTCTTAACTGAGGTTCTACGGGAACTTGCTCTCCTACTTCTTCTTGCTCAACATGTCCTGCAGGTAAATCAACATCAGGCTCTACACTATTTTCCTACACATCTCCCCCATCACCCTGATATACTGGAGGAATAACTGGGTCACAATCTGCTAATCCTTCTGCAGAAGTCTTGGCTGGTGCCTTCTTCTTCAAATCCTCAAAGGTTTGATCCTCAAAGAAGACCACATCTCTGCTCCTGAACACCTTTTGCTTTTCTGGATCCCAAAGCCTGTAACCAAACTGATCATGTGAGTAACCAAGAAAAATATATTCTTTAGACTTACCATCCAGCTTGGACCTCTCATTATCTGGAACATGTGCAAATGCACGACAACCAAACACTCTCAAATGCCTGTAGGAAACATCTTTCCCTGACCATGCATGCTCTGCAACATCACCATCTAGGGCTGTACATGGTGATAAGTTGATCACATCAACTGCAGTCCTCAAAGCCTCATCCCAAAACCTTTTGGGTAGCTTAGCCTGTGAAAGCATACATCTGATCTTTTCCATGATGGTGCGGTTCATCCTCTCTGCAATTGCATTATGCTGAGGTGTACTAGGAACTGTCATCTCATGTTGGATCCCATGTGACCTGCAATAGTCATTAAACAATCCCGTATACTCACCACCATTATCTGATCTTATGCATTTCAATTTCCTTTCTGTCTCCCTTTCAACCCTGGCATGAAACTCTTTGAAGACATTAATAACTTGATCTTTGGTCTTCAAAGTATAAGCCCAAACTTTCCTGGAAAAATCATCTATAAAAGTGACAAAATAAAGTGTACCACTTATACCAAGAACATCAATAGATCCACCAAGAGTTTTTGTCCTCAAAGGACCACATACATCTGTATAAACACGGTCTAAGGCATGCATTTTTCTAGACAAAGCAGCACTAGCAAATGAAACTCTATGTTGTTTACCAGCCAAACAATCAATACAAGGGTTCAGATGTATACCTCTGAGATCTGGTAATACCTCTCTCTTGGAAAGAGCTTGCAGCCCCTTCTCGCTCATGTGTCCCAATCGCCTATGCCACAACTCCATACTGAAGTCTTTCTCTGTAGCATTTAACTGCTCACCATAAGCTTTAGCCTGCAACCTGTACAAAGTATGACATTTCTTTCCACTAGCTATAACAAGAGAACCCTTACTGAGCTTCCATTGCCCTTTGTGAAATCTGCTTTCATAGTCTTCATCATCTAGTCTTCCAACTGAAATTAAATTCAGCCTCAAGTCAACCACATGCCTCACATCCTTAAGTACCAACTTGCAGCCAAGGTTGGTCTTTAAATGGATATCACCCATGCCAATGATGTTTGTTGTGCCATAGTTGCCCATCTTGATAACACCAAAGTTTCCAGACCTGTATGTAGCAAAAAACTCTCTCCGAGGTGTAGCATGATAAGAAGCATCTGTGTCAATCACCCACTCAAGATCCTGACACACACAAGAAAAAATATCATCAGAAGGAGACAAAATCAAATAATCACCACCCTGCACTGTAGTTGTAGTATTATCCTTTGACTCTGTAGACTCCACTTCTTTTCCCTTTTTCTTGTTCTTCTTAGGTTGCTTATATTGGTTCTTGTAATGTCCTTTCTCACCATAGTTATAGCAAACAATATCTTTTCTTGATCTTGACTTGCTCCTACCCATACGTGAACTGCTTCTAGACTTTGACCTTCCTCTGTTCTCTAAGATAAGTGCCTGTGAATCATTCTGAGATGTTGCCGAACTCTTTCTTCTCAACTCCTCATTCAATAAACTGCTTGTTACTTGACTCATAGTGACAATACCATTTAGCGCAGAATTACTAAGGGAAACCATTAGTGTCTCCCAACTTTCTGGTAATGAACTGAGAAGTAACAATGCCTGCAACTCATTATCAAGAGACATTTTCATAGAGGATAACTGGTTAGTAATACTCTGCATTTTATTCAAATGCTCAGCAATAGAAGCACCCTCTCTATATTTTAGGTTCACAAGTTTTCTGATCAAAAAAGCTTTGTTGCCAATTGTTTTTCTTTCATAGAGACTTTCCAATTTTTTCCAAAGAGAATATGTAGAAATTTCAGTAGAAACATGGTGAAAGACACTATCATCAAGCCACTGTCTAATAAACTCAATTATTTTTCGATCTAACCTCTTCCACTCATCATCTGTCATAGTTATAGGTTTTGCACTATCCCCTTGCAAAGGTCCATACAAATCTTTGCAATACAAGAGATCTTCCATTCTTGGTTTCCATATCATCCAATTATTTCCATTCAAACTAATCATGCGAGAAATATTACTGGCCTCCATGTTCAAATACAAAAATTAAATCACCAAAACCCCGCTCTGATACTAGTTGATGGGGATATAAAGAGGAATAACTTTTGTATATGAACAAATACTAGAAGACCATAATATGCAGCGGAATAAAATGGAAACACAATCAAACAGAACACCAAGATATACGTGGAAAACCCCTTCAATGTGAAGGGTAAAAACCATGGAGCAAACTAGAGATAATCCACTATGAGAATAATGAATATACAAATCTCAATCTCTTGCCCAAAACCCTAGCAACAACCATAAGAGAATAACTGGGATACAAGGATCACGTCACTGCCCACAATATCTAAAACCTCCCCAAGTAATCACAGCAAGAGTCTACTGTAGATTTGATCTAACCTGAGATGAGAACATTGCTAGATGATTGAGAACAGTCTCTCTGCGTTGTCCTTGTCTTCTTCCCTTTCTTTCTCTTCCTTTTCTGTCTTGTTCTCCTTCTTCTCTTTGGAATCTTGTGGCTCACAAGATCTGCCTTGTTGCTGCCTTTTTATAGCCTTTTTCTGCTTCTAAAACGTAGCCACCACACCCCCCTAATCTTAATTAGGGTTAGGTTAAGAGAGGGTGTGGGCTGTGGGCTGCCCTAACCCACATGGGCTGAATATGGGCTATCAGCCCAACATTCACAATTCAAGTAGATACAAAAACATGCTAGTTTTCTCATCTCAAAAGAGAAGCAAAGATTGCTAACTTGTATATTTCAAGAAATAAAAGTTATTTTCTTGAACATCTCAAATATTGCTAGCTTACATTTATAAAAAAAATTGATTTAAAAATTTACTAGCTTGCATAATGTAGAACTTGCTATCTTGAACATCACCAAAAATTGCTAGCTTGCAATCTCAAGAGAAGCAAAAGTGCTATCTTGCCTATCCTAAGCCTAAGAAGCAAAACATGCTAACTTGCTAATTTAGCAAAATTTACAAATGTGCAAAACTCAAAATTACTACTAGCTTGAATATAAAATGACGTAAAATTTCACTACCTTATGCTTTGCCAAGGAAGCAAAGCATTGCACTTCTCAAAAGAGAAGAAAGAAAATTACTTGCTTGCATGATGATAAAACTTGAGATTATATTTATAATACAATGATTTGAAACTTGCTAAATGAACTTCTTCTTTTTGTTGATGACAAAGGAGAAGAAGTTATATTGATGACTATGCATGGAATGATGTATTGAAAATTTGATTATGCATGATTTTATGATCACATGTTGCAAATATTCATGATGAAATATTGCTATGACTTGAACTCAATTTGAATTCAAGAGTTCTATCAATATGGCATTAATTGGTTGTCATCATCAAAAAGAGGGAGATTTTTGAATCTCGAATTTTGATGATGAAACTAATTGAGAGTGTTTATGATTTAATCTGTGTTTTGAGTGATGTAGGAAGCTTCGATCAGGGAGAGACAATTAAAACAGGAAGAATCATGTTGGGTCGGAGAGAAACATGTCAGAAGATTGGACATTGAGCCGAAGAATTGGTCAACGTATCGACAAAAGGCTTCGGGCCATGGATTCGGGCATCGGGCCAAGAAGAGCAAAAATTGCACCAAGGAAATTGGAGTTACGGAGATCAACTAGGCGAATGGACAATAGGCCGCAAGAGAGGATGATGCGCCGAAGAATCGGATGAAGTGTCGATGAACCAATAACATGTTAGACAATATGATTCAAGCTTTGTAATAATTATCTAGATCGAAGTAGGCTTTATTTGTACAGGATTAACTATGATAGTGATTAAGGTATAAAGCAAAATGAAGTCCCAGAGTCAAGAACGAGACTTCGTTGGGAGTTCGATAGTTCATCGGAAGTCCAAACGTTCGTCGAAAGTTTTGCTAGAATTGACCGAGAAGTCCAGGAGCTTGCCGAAGAAGCTCATCGATACTCACCAAGAAGATCGTCGTGAAGTCTAGGAGCTTGCCGAGAGTCCGTTGGAACATTACCGAGAGATCATCGAAAATTCGCTGGAAGATCATCGGAAGCTTGCTAGAAGAAACCTAGACTAATCGGACCGAATTTGCTTAGTGTATGCCTTAAATTTTGTAGTTAGTATATAATTGAGATTGAAATTGGGCCAATCTAATTAGGGGCCAGTTGGGCCCATGTATGGACTATGTTGGGTCAAGTGAAAGACCCAAATAGTTACCCAACAAGTGACACCATCGTGGCACAGTCTTCGAGACTATATCAGGCGGTGGCACCGCCCAGTATTAGAGTCAGGAGGTGGTATCGCTAATTTGGGCAGTGGTACCGCACAGACATAGTCTCTCAAGTGGTGGTACCGCCCAGACAGTCTCCCAAGCGGTGGTACCACCAGACTAGGCAATGGTACAGCCCAATGTCAGTGTTGTAGGCGGTGGTATCACTAGGACCTAGGAAACTCAGGATGAGACCTTTTTAGGCTCTAAGTTTGAATCAATTTGAGACCTATAAATACCCCTCTCATCCCAGGTTAACACACACAAGCATAGAGAGTATAAAAGTGAGAAAACACTATAGTAATCACTTGAGAAATCTCCTTCTCTAGTTCTAAGTTTAGAATTCTGTTTAGGGAGGAGTGTGTGCTTGTAAAGGTTGTCTCCTAAACCTGTGAAAAAGAGAAGAGGGGTGTAAAAGGGTAATTAGTCTTCACCCATTGAAGGAAGACCGATAGTGGATGCCGGTGGCCTCAACGGAAGAGGAATCGGTGAAGCGGATGTAGATCACGACGACCGAACCACTATAAAAATCTGGTTTGCATTTCTTTTTGGCAATATACTTTAACTACAGACTGCCTTCTTATTACTTGCTATATTCTTTCGTACGCTTTCAATTTAAGCATCTTTATAAAACGGGTTTTGTCGTATGAAAGATTTTCAAACTAACGTGATTTTACCGTTGCACTAATTCACCCCTCCCCCCCTCTTAGTACCGACTCGTTCCTAACAGAATCATGTTGTCCGACATGTCATTGGTTTATCGATGCTTTGTCCGATTCTTCGGCGCATCGTCCTCTTTTGTGGCCTATTGCCCAATAGACCAGTTGACCTCCGTAACTCCGTTTTTTTTGGCGTAATTTCCACTCTTTTTGGCACAATGCCCGAACCCATGGCCCAAAGCCTTCTACTGATACGTCAACCGATCCTTCGGCTCAACGTCTAATATTCTGACATGTTTCTCTCCGACCTAACATGATTTTTCCTGCTTTAATTGTCTCTCTATGATCGAAGCTTCTTGCGTCATTCAAAACACAGATCAAATCATAAACACTATTAATTGGTTTCATCATCAAAATCCGAGATTCAATATTTATTTCATATATTTTTAAATTTTACATTTAAACACTTTAAAATTTTGTTTTTTATTTTTTTTATAATTTTATCAAAATATGATACTTTCATGAATTTTATTTTGACATTTGAGCTCTAAATAGGTAGAAAACTTATTCTGAAAATATGATCCCAAAATAAAGGCCTTGAACCACTTACATTGTTTTGAGGCCAATTTAAAAAATAATGTCAATGGGTTAAATTCTGGTCAAACCAACTTAAGATTTTTCAGGAAACCTTTGCATTGAATCCAAATAGATAATAAATTAAATTTTCTATTTTAGAAAAAAATTATTATATATATTTTTAAAATTTTCAGCATCTGAATGCTATAAAATTTTATCCATTTTCTTGAAATCCTTCTAATTTTATCAAAATATGATGCTTTTCTGAAATTATTTTTGACATTTAAAAGTTTAAATAGGTAGAAGACATATTCTAAAAATTTGATCCCATAAAATCAATGCCTTGAATCACTGACACTTTATGAGTCAATTCAAAAATACTGTAACTAGGTCAAATCCTGATCAAAATAACATGGTATTTTCTTGAAACATTTTCATTGAACCCAGTTAGATTAAAAATCAACTTTTTCTATTTTATGATATTTATTTCTTATTTTTTAAAAACTCTTCAACATCTAAATACTATAAAATTTTATCTAATTTTATCAAATTATGATGTTTTCATGAAATATTTGTTGACATTTGAGCTTTTAAATAGGTAGAAAATCTATTCTAAAAATTTGATCCAAGAAATATTGTCTTAAACCACTTACACTATTAGAAAATAGTGTAACTAGGTCATAGCCTGATCAAAATAAGTTGAAACTTTTAGAAAGTATTTAAATTTATTTTAAATGGATAAAAATATAACTTTTCTCTTTTGGAGAATTTAAATAATAATTTTTAATATTTTCTAAATAAATGTAACTTTTCAAGGGCAAAATCAATAAATAAATTTTTAAAAACTTAATTTTTTCTTTTTTTAGAAAAATATATAAATATTTATTACTATATTATTCTTTATTTTGTAGTAAATATAATGTAGTATATTTATTTATTATTTTTAATGATACAAATTGATATATCAAATAAATTATTTGATATACTTTATTTTACATCAATTCTTTGGTCAAACCAGTTCAATCGAATGGATTAGTTCATTAAAAAAGTGGAGAGAGAAGATATAGCATTTTAGGGAAAAGACAAAAATTTATTGAAGAATAAATACTTTTACCAATTTGAAAAATTAAAACTTTCTATGAGAATTTTTTAAAATGAGAAAGCTGTGCAAAAATTTATAAAAAGTATAAACTTTTTCCAAAAATTTACCCAAATATTATTTAAATAAAGAATAAATTATTTTGAATGGGTATATAATCCTTTAACCAAGTATGAAAGAGATTTGAATAAAATAATAAATATCCAACAGTGAAATTATATGATAAGAACATTGTCGAATCTTACATTCGTCATTTATTTATCTATCACCAAAAAAATATTTAATTCTAATTTTAAAATTTATTTTTTATTTAAAAATTATTTAATCCTAATCATTTAAATATTTATTAGTACAAAAAAAATAAATCATTTAAATATCTTTTGAACTAAAATTTCTTTTTCTAACGACTAAAAAGAAAAAAAAAATCTGAAAGTCCATTATCAACCACTATATTTTATATTCTGAAAATATAAAAAAAATGAAGAAAAGACAGACCTGATCGATCTACAGAATCTTTTCCTTTATTCTAAAAATATAAGAATTATTTCCATGACTCTTAACGGCAGTGACCCAAAGTTGCATGAAAATAATTTTCTTATTATACCTCAAAACAGATACAGAAAAATAATAAAAATATCCAAATGGGCCAAAGCAACTAATCATCATGGCATTACTGCTGTTGATGATTACCCATTCCGTTACCCAATGTCATTGCAAATACTCATAATACTTGTACTCTGCAACACTTGATTCAAACAAGGAGTTTTAACTTGTAAAATCTCAACCCAACATAACATGATAGTCAGTCTCTCATTCATGCCAAAATTCCTCGTGCAAACAATAGGCAATACCTAAATAACAGTTGAACTCAATCTAGCAGCCTCCACTCTCACCATGAAGGACCATCCAATTCATGCTACTGATTTGCCTTCTTCAGCTACTGAGCTAAACTGCAGGTCAACTTGCAACCAGTTAGTCCCGTGTTTTTGGCAGACACACCCTCATGGAAAACTGAAAGGCTGATGAGAGGATTTCTATCATAAACTCACGTCTTACTTCAGACTGGGGGTTGGCGAGGAATTTAACCAGAAATTTCAGGCTGTGTTCAGTGAAAATAAGGCATGATTCCATTGTGTTGCAGGTTTTACCTTCACATTCTGAGGATCAAATCGAGAGCCGACCAAGGAAAACGGCAATCTATGTTATCTTGACATCTCGCAGAAGCCGTGCAGCCATAGATCCCAATCTTCTGATTTCCCAGTCATCAATCTTCCCAGGTTCTAAATCCATGATGTTCTCACCAGCTGTTGCATCCCTGGCATCTTCTTCTGCTTCACAACTTTGACCATCCTCGTCACTACCACGACTAGACTCGGGAATTTGATTTGCAGTAGGTCCAGGATTCTTGTATCTAGATTGATCTTTTACCTCCATCATGAAAAGCTGAATACTAGGGTGTCGGTACTTGCTATCCATCTGCATCCACAAGATGGATTATCTCTATCAGTTGTCCAAAGAAAAACTTTTACCTATCGTGTCATGTCATTTCATAGATTACATTCTTTGTAAGACTACTTTTACCTATCGCAATAACAAATACCAAGTTATTTTCTGATGTATGCATGAGAGTTAAATTTGCATATGATCATAAGAAGCATGTTTTAAGGAAAGATTATCACACAAAGTTGCAAAATATTATATCCATGTGGTAGAAAATCTCAGGACTGGCAATGGAGAGATGTTGTAGATGGCTCACAGCCAGTATATTATTTTTCATTTTTGCTGGAACATACAGGAACATGGACCTGCGCCTGACATACCTTAATTTTGCTGCATGCTTGAATCAAACAGTGTATATATGTTGATATTTTTGTAGCAATCGCATCACCAAAATTACAAATTAGTAATAAAAATACTAAAATTGTTAGATTCAATAAAAATAATCAATTAAAAAATAATCAATAATTTAAAAACAAAACAAAATAGTTTTAAAATTTACCAAAATCCGATTTTTCAATCTGTACATTGAATCTGAAAGATCCGATCTGATCCTTTTTTTTCGAATGGTTAATCCAATTGTGGATCCTGATTCTCAGAATCTTGTGTAACTCATATCAAAAACGAATTTGGCAAAAGATCCCACCTTTGCTGACATAGTTAAGTCTCACCAGGACTTGGATTAAAGTTATCTTACTAGTATATACAAAATATAACAAAAGATAACAAAATATGTCCTCTTAGTTCTTAACTGTGAGCAATTAATGATACGCGTAAACAATCCGATCTCAACTTCAATGATAGTTCTGATCCAAAGGAACCTTAATTAAAAGCATAAGGGCAGTATAGTCACATTCCATCTTGAGAGAGTATACAGTGCCTTGTATCAACTTTTAGCTCAAGTTTATGTTAAATTTCCGGTCACAAGTCTTTTTGTAAATTGATAGTGCATAATGCATAAATGGTTCAAAAAACTAACTAAATTAAACATAGAATAGACAAAAAAAACCAATGTAGAAAGCTAATCATCCAAAAAGCTTATTTGAACCGAAACACACACAATGCCTACACATACCTTTGCCTTTGGGATGGTTTTAACTACAAAATTTTGCTTCCACACATCCATCATCCTTTCATGGACCACCGTGGAGCGGATCTCATAACCTAACTAAATGAGTTTCAAATAGTCTTAATACCATAACATGTAAAACTTTATACTAAGAAGAATCTGAAAATATAAACATTACCAATATCACAGTCCTAGGTCCTGATAATGCCAAAATTGTCTGAAGTAATGGCTCCAGTAGATGCTCTGCATATACCTTGGACCAACAACATCAAATATATTTTAACAGATTATAAAATGATATTAACAAACCATAGATGTTATTAGTTCAGCAAAACATATATATATAAGTTGCAGGAAGAAATATTTTTTATGATTTTCACATGAAACAGGTCAATCCGAACAAATCAGTTTCCCTTAATCTATCTTTGTTATCCTGAATTACTAAGTATTGTCATGAAAAACTGACCATTAAATTAAAATGAATTAATTCACCCAATGCACATTGAATTTACCACTAAATACTCAAGATAAAATCAACCATATACTTGACTTGTCAATGGATTCAAAAATGAAAAGCAGAATGTTTTTCTTCTTCTTTTTCTGGTTTCAGACAGGTTTTAGCTCCATGCATATCACTGTTGGTAACCACATGTAAAAGACATTTTTTTTGTAAAAGTCATGTCCTTAGTGGTTAAGAAATATACACAGTAGTTTTCGAAGGCTTCCTTTGTTTACTCATGTTGCCTAAGTTTTTCAAGCATTTACTCAAGTTGCCTCAACACCTTTTAACTTCATCTTCTCAAAATTATAAAATCATAAAATTCAAAGAATATTTGTGTCTATGTCTATACCAGTAATCCTAGGCAAAGCATTTCTAGTTTTACAAAAAATATGATGTAATGGATGAAATCCTGCCATTACAAGGTTTAGGAATCAACCGAACTATCACGGACTTAGCTGGAATTGCCTAAGCCATGAGACACCCTTGCGGCAAAGTCGCAAACTTAGCTTGAGTTGTCTAAGTAGCGAAGCATCCTTGTGCCAACTTCTCGGACTTAGCTAGGATTACCTAAGTCATGACGCGCCGTTGCGATATGCATCCGCAAAGGGTCAGCCAATTTGCAACCTCACTCAGGTCCCGAAGGACTTGTAAAAGAGAAAGTTGATTAGTCCCGAAATCTCGCGAAAAGGGAAGCTTTACAAGCAATTCAGCGAGCACCTTGAGTGCAAGAGAGAAAAGAGAGGGAAGAAGAAAACAAGGACTTTAGAAGGTAAAACGAATAGTTGCAAGTTCACAAACAACTACTCACCAGGTGCCGAGCGCGAAGGCAAGTTCTCGTCAAGTTAACGTGTGAACTTGTGAAGATTGTTTAACACTCAACAATATACCGAAGCCCCATCCAGTCCTATGCCACCCGGAGGTTCCAGGGTGCTGAGATGGCTAACATTTTACGTGCAGCTGCGGTCTGCAGAAAACAAATCATGACATGCGAAAACAGAGCCATTTTGGGGGAGTTTTGCACGGCGCGGTGAGCGATCGCACTATAGCGATGCAACCTGTTCGAACATGCATTTTTACAAGCAAAAACACCCAAAACCAAGGCAAAACGTACTGTCATATCTCTGTACAAGCATGCAAAAGTAACGAACGGTTCGTTGAACAATGTTGTTGCAGGTGTGCGACGACCGTTCGTGACAGAACGATCAATATACACAACCTTGACGTTACAAGTAGAGAAATCATCTCTGTAAATTGAACTCTGGTCACGTAAGTTGCAAAAGAGCCATGATACCATGGTGTCAAAGCTTGCATTCTAAAGGGCAGCCCATGTGAAAACAAGGCTCCCACCAATCTAGGGCATAAGGAGGTTCAATGTATTGGATCCACATAATTTCTGTGAAATATTTTCCAATATACAACTAACTACTCAATTGGACCTTAGCAACTATGGTTGCTAAGCACCGTATGTGAATGGTTTGCATATACTACATTTCACTAACAAAATATATGTTTCAGAATATTACAAGTGAAAATAAGATGACACTACAACCTCATGTTTGCTTGTTTTATTAACAGCCTTAATCTGAATGAAGCAGTGCCGAAATGACTTACAATGTCAGTCCCAATAATGTAATCAAATGGTGGATCAACAGCCTTGATATGATCTTCATTTCCCCAATCCAACTCAGAAACTTCAATGGATCCAAATGATGCTGCTAAACCTGTTAAGAAGAATGTAACATAAACAAGCCAGTGACAATAGAGGAAAATAATATTCTTTTGCCTCATGTAGGTTAGCATCACTTTTCAGCCAACATCTGGAAACAACATAACAAAATCTTAATAACATGTGCTTTGTGCGAGCTTTTTTCACATAATTCAATAATTCACATAACATATCCACATTCAAGTGACATAAACTAGCCATTTTTTTTATAAACAAATAATTGATTTTTCAGTCAACATGGGTAAAGGAATAATGAGAGGAGAAATTTTATGCCATTAAATCTGAAATCATGCTGATTTATAAAATGAACTAGCCATGTGATTGCTCATATATATATATATATATATATATATATATATATATATATATATATATATATATATATATATATATGTATGTATATATATATATATGTATGTATATATATATATGTATGTATATATATATGTATATATATATATACATAAATATATATATATATATATAATAGTTAATTCAAGACCTTATCTAAAACTTTTTATGCCTTGAAGCATTACTTTTGGAATACACTGACGGCTGACCTATGCTTGCTCTCATGTCAACAGAGACCTTTTGCCTTTGACTTGCCTCTGTTAACATAACCTTGGCTGTTGATCAACGCCTACTAATGAGCAGTGCTTGAAGCACCATGTCGTATACATGAGTTTACTGATCATCACCACGATAATCGTCCATATCTTATCTCTTAAAAGCACAATTAAAATCTATACATGCCTTCACATCTGAAAGGAATCTAAGGAGATTTTATGTAGGTTTTCAACATATGACTAAAAAACTAAAGAGATAGCTCAAAATTCTGAGGCAATGCGATGTACTGCCTGGTATCTACTGGTCTAACCAGGGATTCATAATTTGGTGCCCAACCAAATAACTAGGTACCAGTCGGTACTATTTTTTATTTTTTTTCCAATGATATATACATCATGATACCATGCAGTATATAGGTACCTCTAACAAGCGGTCAAAACCAAGATCAGAATGGTATTCAAAACCTTGACTTGAAAAAAAATATCCCCTTAGTACAAGATGGTTAGATGAAGAAAGATCATGACAAGATTGATACCCATCGGATATATTATGACAAAAATTAAGGTTGCGCCATAAATATGATACAAATAGAAAAATATCCAGCATGGCAAATAGATGACTAAAATATGTAAATATGCATAATGCATATACTTCAACAAATAATATATGCAACGTTGTAGCAAAAGATACCAAAATGCAACTAATCAAAAACTACAAATCATGGAGTTCAGATGGCACCTGAATCTGGATTTGCTTGCATCATCCGAGAAGTATTACGCTCCACATTCCTCATCAGCAGTGGTAACACCTCAGTTTGGTCAGTTGAAATTACATTGCATCCTAACAGTGCCATTCCTGAAGAATTTAACACTCAGTACTCTCTTTAGATTACGAAGTTAGATGCCCTACACATATTAATCATTGCTATACATATATAAGAACTTGAGAAAAACTCACCAAGTCCAGCTAAACCACAACCAGCTCCAAGTTCGATGGCACGTTTTCCTTTCAATTTAGATGGGCAAAACCTTCCTTTACGACAATTCTTTTCCTGAATTCAAAAAATTCATCAGATCCAAAAATCTACAATATTCAGTCAAAAATATTCAGTTTTGGTCATGGACAAGAAAAACCAAACTTTTTCCTAAACATGAACTTGCAATTCTAATTGAATAATTGAAAATGAAAGATGCTGTAGTTTGTTTGGTGGAAAATTACACAATATTTATAAAATGCTGGAATTTTATTGTGATTTCACAAATAATTTATGTAGATTGCAACCTAGGATGGAATTCTAAGAATTACATTATTATTGGAATTAGTAATCCTTAATATGGAATTGCACTTCTTAAATTTGAGTAGTTTTCATGAGTGTTAAAGGGTTAAGCAAATGAAAATAGGATAAAGGTGTATTGTATTTCTAGCCATTAATACCACTAAAGTATCCTACATCAGCCTCAAAAAAATATAGCCATGTTATTAATTAAGTTGACACTTAAGAACTTTAGGAAACTGTGTTGAAACTTGAAACCCCAAGACGCATCACAATAGATGAATAAAGATACATCAAAAGTTAATATTCATTACCAGAAATTTGACAAACACCATCGAAGCATCCCAAACTGTGGTCCCTAGATGTTTGGAATTGGGATCCTGCCACCAAGATACCACTCATTAGATGCCTAAACCATGGAAAAGAATACGACGGTTATATATAGCTTCATGGAAGGTGTTTCCTAAACCTGAAAACATAAGATTTCATAAAACATAAAAATAATATCATTATTTTAGCCTCTGATTTACTTTGGGCAACTACAACAAATCCAACATTTATGCTTGTCGGGATTACGATATACATAGAACATATAATAAGCATTTTCCTGGTGGAAGAGCCTGCTAGAATATATAACTTTTTTGTACTTTTTGCCAACAATTACCAAAAATTAAAATCGTTCATAGGTTAACACCAAATGCAACATAATGACACAGCTTCATCGTGAAATACACCTGCAAAAGCATACTTATGAAGATGTTTATAGTTGTTATCAATGTAATTGTCAGTTTCTATTCTCCATGTCATATATAAATCTACATCATCTATAAATCCAGCATGTTGAACCTAGTTAACAGAATTGGCATTACTCGGTAAAAATTCTAAAAACCTTTGATCCCATCAGCATGCATTTTAAACAATTATTCTGACCAAAAAATTTAGTCTGTACTTCACTAGTAAGATTTTGAAACTATAGGAATTACTATGAACAGCTAACAAAGTAAGTGCAGTAAGCAATTCTTTATAAATATAATAGGCCACATGAAAATGAAGTCATGTTCAGGCAATGTTGCATTAGTAGAGCATTGTTTACAAGTAGTCCTAGTAAAATATTTAAGAAGATATCATCCTATAGCCCAGCTTAATGAATTAACTGTCTCTAATTAAGAATGGTTTCGAACTTGATCTTTGTCATAAATGAAAGTAAATGAAAACCAAAGAGTTCCTGTGGGACATCTTATAAGTAATTCGTTAACAAGATAACCTCAGTTATATACATGTGTGCCAAAGCACATCCCCATTGTGATCATATGCATTATCTAAGATATATCTTAAGGGACACAAAGCATGGTACAAAAGATCAAGATATGGTAACTGCAAATTCAAAGGTTGCTTCCGTGTGATGAATAGTATTTCCAACATGCTTTAGCCACATATAGAGAAGAAAGGATAGTGTAGAGTGTCTCATTAGGGCAGAAACCCAAAAAAATAATCCTGAGCAAACAGTGAAATTATGAAAATGTCATGGAAAGGACAATCCCCTTTCAATAACATAATAATATAAGGAATTGGCAAATATCAAAAATATATTGATTACCAAAATAGTCTCTAATTATGGATCTCCTGCAAAGAAGACAATTAAACAGGTCATCGCAATGGACGCATGATTTATGGCAAAGGTGAAATTTTAAAAAGTCAACCACAAAATAGATCATCTACTGTACAATTTTCCTCCACATATTCCATGAAATCACATATAAGTTAAATGCATTACAACCTATACCTGAGATAATTGCAGTTGGTGGCCTAAAACCTCAAGCATCACCGCTGAAGTGCTGGGTGAGTTCAATCTGAGCACAAACAAGAGAACATTAATAAGAGAAAATTCATTGAAGGTTGACAGAACAAGAAATTACTATTTAAGCTAGCTAAATATAAAGCACACTAACCACGTAACGGAAAAACTTGACCAAGATAATGCCATGTTATTCTACATCTTGGTAAAAAATTGAATAAATATAATACAACATAGTCAAGTAAACTTTTGAAATTAGAAAATTGGCTCCTAGTGTTAAAAAACAGCACTTGGTCACATATATCTTCTGGTCCTTCAAAAAGTCTAACATGTGATTAAGTACCAAAATTAGTGCGGTTAACAACTAGTGGACAATGGGCATTAACCAAACAGTTCAGAGCCCTTCTCATTTGAAACATTTGCCATTAAAAGATCTCTAAATGGTTAAATCATTCTATTCATACTAAGTTACTACGGTTCATCCCATCCAACAAGCGCAGATTGTTCTAGATTGCTCATATGACAATGTCTCACTCCAACTGTAAAATATAATATAACCTGACGCTGATTTTTTAGTTTCATTAATAAAAATTTATCCAACATTTATCTTTGTTTGTCCTAGTAAGTTATTTTTTCACTCAAATTAATTTACTGTAAGATGGAACCGATCCTAAAATTCTTAGGATAAGCTAATAATTAGCAAAAATTCCATTTTACGTTAACGGGATTTTTCCTCCTTGTCACTTTCTCAGATTCAAACGATCAACTTAAATAAGGAAAACATCAACTGAACACAAAATAAGGGAAAAAATATATCTTTTTGAAAGCCCGCATCAGAAATGAACTGATCTGATAAAAAACGTTCCGAACATGTGAGGAAAAAAAGGCGTCGAATCCATAATAATCTTCAAAAAGTAAAATTTTGACTCCAGTCGAACTCCGAGCTTTATGCCGAGAAAACAGAAACGATGCACAATAGTGATCAGCAAAGGAATTTGAGTGTGCATTCCTCAAACGCGGAAGAGATTTCGGCAAAGAAAACAGCCATAGAAGTGAGATTTACCGATCGTCTTCCATCGCAGATGTCCGCCGACCAGAAAAGAGCGAAATGGATGGGAAGGGCAAGAAAAGCGCAGATGAGAAGGGTACTGTCACCGAAGTGCGGTTACCGCTTTCGCACGAGGTCACCATGTGCTCTTCTTGAGTTCCGGTCGGCAGTTCGAAATCGACTCCGATTCGACTCAAAAGTTGCCGATTTGGACTCGGTTGGGTAGACACAAATGGAGTCAGATTTGACTCGGTAGCTGCCGGTTGGACTCGGTGGATTACTGGCCATGCCTAGTCATTCATATGATCAATCCTATGTTGCTAAAATAGCATAACATTTGATCCGCTGAGGAAGATACAGACATATTAATGTGTTCCAGAATGGGTCATAGAGATCTTTTTCTTTCTTTTTAGACGGTATAAAATGGCACCAACTATAAAGCAAAACATGAACACTAAGTTATATTATATGATCCTACTTAATTAAATAAAATATATTATAAATTTAATTAGATTTTGATTATGGTTATCAATTAATATAAAAGAAATGAAAAAGATGTTAAGACTGTATAAACACTAAGAGGAAGTGAATTAGTGTTTTTTAAAACTTATGTCGATTTAGAAACTTTATTCATATTTAAAAGATGTTTAACTTAAAAACATATAAAAACTTAATAAGTGTGGGAGTAAAAAATCAGTTTGCAATATAAATAAAAAGCATAAAGTAAATGTAAACCAAATTTTATAATAGTTTGGTCGTCGTGATCTACATCAACTCCTGATTCCTCTTTACTCGAGGTCATCGGTTTTCACTACCAATTTTCTTTCAATGGGCGAATATCAACTACCCTTGTAACTTTTTTTCTTTTTCACAAGCTCAAGAGAGAACCTAAATACTTCTCTTTTAGACTTCACTCCTCTCTTAGAAAACTTCTAACTCTAGGAGGAAGAGACTCTAAATGAAAGTATTCTTTCCCCCCTTCCTTCTCAATTTCATGCTTTACTAAGCAGAAAAGGATATGATATTTATAGATGACTTAAAAAATAAAGCAAAAAAAGATCTCATCATAGGTTTCCTGGGTCCTAGCGATACCACCACCTATAGTACTGATACTAAGTGATACCACCACCCAGACTGGTTGTACCAATGCCTAACACAATCTAGGGGATTGTGTTTGGGTGGTACCATCACCTAGTCTGGTAGTACCACCGCCTTACAGCTTGGAAAAGTGTGCTCTTGAATTTTTCAGTTCAGAGATGGTTCCACCTAACCTTGGGTAACCGAATAAGCTTTCCACTTATTTCAAAACAGTCCCAACTCAGGCCCAATAGGCCCCTAATTGAGTTAGTAGGGTTTCTCTAAAAACTAACTCAATTACAATCATGACTACTTTAATCTAGACACAATCGATTACAAACAAAATACTATATTGTCCGATATGTCATTAGTTCATCCGGTGCTTCGTCCGATCATTTCAGCATATCGTCCTCTCTTGCGATGTATTGCCCAATTGGCATGTTGACCTCTATAACATCTGATCTCCTTGGCACAATATTCGATTCTTTTGGCCCGATGCCCGAACTCATGGCATAAAGTCCATCTGCCGGTACGTCAACTAATCCTTCGACTCGATGTCCAATCTCCTAACATATTCCACTCCGGTCCAACATTTGATTTCACTACTTTAATCAATTTATCTTCTTAATTAAAGCTAGTCCTGTGTCACTCAAAATATAGATTAGATCGTTAACCTATCAATTGATTTCATCATCAAAATTCGAGATTCAACAATCTCTCCCTTTTTTATGATGATAACCAATTGATGACGGAGTTTAAACTAAACTCATCTTATCAATATGTCATATTGATAGAAAATTTGAATTCAGAAAATCATGACTATTTCATCATTGCATGTATTATGAATATTAAAAAAATTAAATAATCACATCATTGCATGCATCATTCTAAATCATAAATATTTCAAATAATCATGATATCAAAATATCAAAGTACATTACATCCTACTATGATCATCATAACTTTTCATTATATGTGCATCATCATAATATCATGAGTATTTTATGCATTATTTTATATCATCATCATAACTTCTCCCCCTTTATCATCAATAAAAAGGAGAAATGTGCAACTAACAAATTTTTTAAATATACAAGCAAGTAAGATAGCAAGTTTTAAAAATACAAGCTAGTAAGTTTAAGATATAAAAATTAGTAAAATTTTTGTTTCTCTTGAAATGTGCAAGATAATATGTTTGTTTTTTTTTTTTTTATGTTCAAGCTAGCAAATTTTTGATAAAGAATGCAAGATAGTAAATAGTAAGTTTTACATCATCTTAAAACATGAAATCTAGCAAATTTTATAAAATATACAAGCTAGCAAATTTTATAGAATATACAAGCTAGCAATTTTGCTTTTCTTTGCGATGTGCAAGCTAGCAATCTTTGCTTCTCTTTTGAGATGTACAAGTTAGCAATTTTATCTCCCCCATTATCATTATAAAAAAAAAAGGGAATAATACAATGTTGTGATTTTTTTTCCCTTTACATCAATTTTTAAATCATAACAAATGAGATATAAAAAAAAATTTACATGAATATTTTAATCATAAAAAATAAAAGATCAAATCATAAATACCAAAAGACCATGAGTCATTTTTAATATATCTCTTTTTCTGTAAATAGAAGAAATGAAGGAAATGATCTCGATTTAAAAAGAAATCAATATCATGAAAATCGAAAAATCAATATCATGATCCGAAAAATGTATAAGAAGAATTTCTGTATTTGGGAGATTTAATATGCTTAAGTTTAACATTCAAGCTAGCACTTTTGATTCTTTTGAGATGCTAGCAATTTTCTTTCTCCCATTTATCATTGTAAGAAAGAAGAATAGGGGAAGAATACAATAGTGCAATATATTTTTTTATTTTACATCAATGCTCTAATCATAACATAAGGTTTACAACCGTAAATACAAAGAAATTATACATTATAAAACTCAAGTTATAAACATCAAGAAGTCAAGTGACATATCATGGTTAATTTTAATACATCTCTTCAGTGAAAGGAAAAATGTTGATTTATAGAAAACTTTAAGTTGTAATTAAAAAAATAATCATGATTCATTTAGATAAATTTTTTTTTAATAAAATATAAGAATCATACAAGAATAAAGAGTAAGGGATCTTGATTCATATAAAGAAACTCCTAAGTTATAATTTTGAGAATTCAAGATTATGATATACACAAAACTCATTCAAATTTAAATCGTCAAATCATCAAAATCACTAAGAGATTCAAAATGACAAATAGATTAATTATTCTTTTATTAGAAACTCGATAAGATTTTAGGGATAAAGACATTTTCAAGAATAATGCATTCCCCTTTTTTACGTGTTTTAATTTATGTGATTTATTTCATACAAGCATGCCTTTGTCTTTTATGCCAAACAAAAACATGCATAATCATTTAAACCAAAAAATAAGATTTATTACAAGAGTCATCAAGATCAATAAACCATAAATCAAAAAAATCATCATTACTTCAAATCATCATACATTATTAAATTATCAAGCTGTTAGGATCAAGTCGACACTAAGAGGAAAGGAGGGGTGGGGGGTGGAATTAGTGCTTACGATAAAAACATCAATTTTGAAAACTTCGTTTAATGAAATCGTATCAAAAAGATATTTAAACTTAAAACATTTACAAGAGTAGTAGCGAGTAGATAAAGCAATTGCAAACTAAGTAAACAAGTAGAGAAAGGGAGGCACACCAATTTTATAGTGGTTCGGTCGTCTTAACCTACGTCCACTCCCGATTACTCTTCACTCAAGGCCATTGGATTCTACTATTGAATGTTCTTCCAATGGATGAAGATCAACTACCCTTATAACTCTTTTTCTCATTTTCATAGGCTTAGGAGAGAACCTTTACACCTCTCTTTCTTTTAGACCTCACTCCTCCCTTAGAAACCTTCTAACTCTAGGAGGAAGAGACTTACTAAACTTAGAGAGATTATAACATTCAACTTAGAATTCTTTCCCCTTTCTGCTCAATTCTTATATCTTCATGCAAGAATAGTTGGGGTAGTTATAGGCCCCAAATGACTTTAAAAATAGAGCCAAAAAAGATCTTATCCCGGGTTTTTCGGATCCTAATGGTACCACCGACTGTGTTAGGTGGTAACACCACACACCAATTTTATAGTGGTTCGGTCGTCTCAACCTACGTCCACTCTTGATTCCTCTTCACTCGAGGTCATTGGATTCCACTACTGAATGTCCTTTCAATGGACGAAGATCAACTATCCTTACAACTCTTTTTCTCATTTTCATAGGCTTAGGAGAGAACCTTTACACCTCTCTTTCTTTTAGACCTCACTCCTCCTTTAGAAACCTTCTAACTCTAGCAGGAAGAGACTCACTAAACTTAGAGAGATTATAACATTCAACTTAGAATTCTTTCCCCTTTCTACTCAATTCTTATATCTTTATGCAAGAATAGCTGGGTAGTTATAGACCTCAAATAATTTAAAAAATGGAGCCAAAAAAGGTCTTATCCCGGGTTTTTCGGGTCTTGATGGTACCACCGACTATGTTGGGTGGTAACACCACCTGTAGTACTAATAATAGGAAGTACCATTGCCTAGACTAGTGGTACCACTGCTTGACATAGTTTGGGAGACTATGTTTAAGCGGTACCACCGCTTGATATAGTCTGGTAGATTGTGTTTGGGCGATACCACCGCTTGGGCTAACTATGAATCACTGAATGGGCCTTCCACTTGGCCCAAAATAGCTCTGATTCGGGTCTAGTTGGCGCCTAATTAAGTTGGCCTAATTACATTCTAAACCAACCCAATTAGAACTAAAACTACTTCGATCTAGATAATTATTATAAAGTATTAATCATATATTGTTTGACATATCATTGGTTCATCCAACGCTTCGTCCGACCCTTCAACGCATCGTCCTCTTCTTCGGCATATTGCTTAATCGACATGTTATCTTCTCACAACATTCGGTCTCCTTGGCGCAATGTCCGATCTTCTTGGCTCAATGCCCGAACTCATGACATGAAGCCTTCTGCCGACACGTTGTCCAATCCTTTGGCTCGATGTCCAATCTTTTGATATGTTCCACTTCGGCCCAACATTGATTCTTCCTTCTTTAATCAAATTATCTTTCCATGATCGAAGCTAGTCCTACGTCACTCAAAATATATATTAGATCATAAACTCATTAATTAATTTCATCATTAAAATCCGAGATTCAACAATCTCCCTTTTGATGATGATAACCAATTGATAAATATGCTATAATAAGATAAACCTTGAATTCAAATTGAATTCAAGTTAAAGCTATTTTAATCATGAATATTTTATTGTTGCATGCATCATTATCATAAGTTGAAGTATTATATACATAATACCAAATAATACCAAATCATCATGTATATTTTTAAAATAAAAAATTATCATTATATATATGATTCTAAATCATTATGGTATCAAATTATCAAAGTACATTACATTATACCATATATAATCATCATTATACCTTCTCTCCCATTGTCATCAACAAAAAGGAGAAATACAACCAACAAGTTTTTGAGATATAATTTCAAATCATTTTATTATAAACACAATTTCAAGTTTTTAAAACATTATTGCATATATCATCATGCAAGCTAGCAAGTTTTTTAGATATAAAAGCTTAGCAAAATTTTTACATCTTTTGAGATGTGTAAAATAGCATGTTTTTGTGTCTTCTTGAAATGTGTAGGTTGGCAAACTTTGCTTCTCTTTTGAGATGAGCAAGTTAGCAATTTTAGCAAGTTTAACATCATACAAGCTAACAAATTTTACATCGTTTTATAATATGCAAGTTAGCAAGTTTCACATCATTTTAGAATATACAAGCTAGCAAGTTTTCTTCTCTTTGAAATGTGTAAACTTGTAAGACTTTCTCCCCCTTTATTATTGTCAAAGAGAAGGGAAGAAAATAATATTGTAATTCTTTTTCCTTTACATTAATTTCAAATCATGACAAAAGATATACAATCATAGATATAAAGGAGTTATACATAAAAGAAATTATAAACATCAAGAAGTTAAGTGACATATCATGGTATATTTGGATAAGTCAAATAGCGAAAAGAAAGAATCATAGTAAACGATATTGATTCATAAAAAAAATTCTCAAGTTATAATTCTGAGAAGTCAAGAGAAACCATGATTCATATGGATAATTCTCCTATTTAGTAAAGAAACATAGGAGATCAAATAAGAGATCTTGATAAAAAAAATCACAAGTATCAAATGAGAGGTTTGGATAACACTCATTACATTTAAATCATCAAATCATCAAAATCACTTTCTTAATTCAAAAGATAACATAAAATAGATTCATCACTAAGAATTATTTGTTAAAAAATCGAAAAACTTTAGAGATATTTTTAAAAAAATATATTCTCCTTTTTTGTTTCAATTTAAGTGATTTGATTTCATATAAGTATGCCCAAGTTTTTTACGCCAAATCAAAACATGTATCATAGTTTAAAACTAAAAGAGTAAATTTCATCATAGAAATTATCAAGATCAATAAGTCATAAATCACAAAAATCATTATTACTTCAAATCATCAAGCTTGATTTAAATATAAAATATTTTTAAAATTATTTTGTTTCGGTTAGAGAGCTTTGTGAAGTATGTTGGATCTCCGGTCATAAGCTGTAAGCATCCACAATTAAAAAATCATCTTTTACTCATAGCTTTCAATTTTAGAGATGTCTATAAGAATGATAGATTTGTTCGAAGTACCCATTTAGCTTTGGGTCCCTCATGATTAGATCTATCTATCTTGATTTTTGACATAAAATCATTTCTGGTAATAAGTTAACTAAGTCTAACTTTTCACATTTAGTGTAATGAGTTAACATGCAATTATCATGCTCATTTTTTAATTTTTAAATTCACTAACAAGAGAAGCATGATTATTTTTTAATAATTTTTTTTTACCAATTAGTTTAAATTCATCATACAAATAATTGAATGCATCAAATAATTCATTATAAGGTAAAGACATTTCGGTTGAGTCATGTATTTTATCGTCGGAAGCCATCAACGGGAAGTTTGCCACTTCATCTTCATCGTTTTGCTCCTCATCTTCGGATACACTCGTTTCATCCCAAGCCACCTTGAATGCTTTCTTATTCTTTGGTAGCTTCTTCATTTTAAATTTATTTTTATTCTTTGATTCTTGTTTTATGAATTTTTTAAATTTGCTTGTGAGAAGTTCAAAGTCATCATCACTTAAGCTTTTGCTTGAGTGGTCCTCTTTTGTTCTAAGTACCAAATCTTTCATATTCTTTAGAAGGTTGTTCTCATGTTCTTCAAGTTCATCATGTGCCTTGCATGTCATTTCATAGGTTATCAAAGACCCCGATAAGTTTTTCAAGTGAAAAGTTATTTATATCCTTTTCCTCTTGTATTGCAGTTACTTTCGAATCCCAATTTTTAGAAAGAGATCATAAAATTTTATTAACAAGTTTAAGATTTGAAAAATATTTTCCAAGAGCTTTTAAACTATTGATAACATTCGTAAAACGGGTATACATGTCAATAATAGTTTCACTTGGCTTTATTTGAAACAATTCAAAATCATGCATTAAGATATTAATTTTCGAATCCAAGTTTATCCCACAAGGATCATAATGCAATGGAGATGTCACCAGGAGGCGACATGGTGCAGTAGATCATGATGGAACAGTTCGTGGCAATGCGATACACATGAATCTAATCCCGTGAGGGACTATATCATACGGAGGTATGATCGGGAGCTATTGGGAGCTCCACTTCAGTGAATAACATGATGGCAAGAAGGGCTATGGATTCAAGGAGTAAAAGCCATGATACCGCAGAGGTAGGTCTTCCATGCATGCATCGAATTTTGTATTGGATGAAAGCATTGGTCATCAACATATAAAGGCTATGTACCATCGAGAGAAAAGTTCAAATGTAAGTACCAATGAGTCCTATGGGAGGGACTTGTTCATGCAGAGGTATGATCAAAGCGACTGGAGAGTTGGATTGCTCTAAAGCCCATATTCGCTTAAGAGAGTCCAGAAAGTTAAAGGACAAGGCCGAGTAAACGAACGTTGCTACTAAGGAGGAAGCTAAGGAAAACAGAATAAGTAGGAACCCTATAATATGGCAAAGGTCATGCATGAAAGTTGTAATATGTCTTTCCACCGACCAAGAGGAACTACTTGGAGAACACAAAGGTGTTGAAGTAGGGGATCGAAAGGGGCAAAGAAGCGACGATGATTCCAAAGGGATTTCGCTACCCAAAATCAACCATCAGTTAAAATGGAGGTGGACTCGGAGGAGTGCCATAGAGACAAATCTACCGATCATAAAAAAAAGGATGCAGATACAAGGTGACGGATAGTAGGGCAATGGGCATAGCAGCACTATGGTACTATAAAGGTGGGACTTCCATAAAGTCATCGATCCCTTGCTCTCATGGGGGGAGAGCGCTTGGTCATGAAAAGGACCGAGAAGGTGGAGAATGCAGAGGCAAACTCCAAGTACCGAGACAAACCTAAAGGGTAGAGGCTAGAGAACTTCGTAAGACTAATATCAACGAGCTTCTCATCAAGATAATTGAAAGTGAAGGACTTCGAGTCGATGCAAGAGTATACGACTAAAGAACAAAGCAAGCAGTACACAGTCCTGTACCTTTGCTAATTAGTAGAGTAAGCGGCTAAGTTGATAGAGAATATGGTATAATCTCAGAAGTGACCAAAACTATTATAGACTTACTCTAAGTTAGGGTGAAAACTTCCTACATTCTAGAAGTTTGATGGCATTGGGAAGGTGAATCATAGTAATTAACTCAACACAATGTCACGAACGATCATCGCACACCCATAACAACTCCGTTCAATGAACCGTTCGTCACGCTCATTTACATGTACAGTTGCTTGGCAGTATGTTTTGTCTTGGTTTTGAGTCATTTTGCTTGTAAAAATGTAAGTTCGAATAAGTTGCAGTGCTACAAAGCGACCGCTTAACGAACCGAGCAAAATAACCCCAAAATAGCCCAAAATAGCTCCGTTTTCGTGTGCCACAGGCTGTTTTCTGTAGTCCGCTTTCACTCACCAAAACATCAGCCACCTCAGCCCCTTTGAACCCTCCAGGTGGCACAAGGTTGGATGGGGCTTCGGTATAGTGTCGGGCGTTGAATAACCTTTCGCAAGTTCATACGTTACCTTGATGGGAACTTATTATCGCGTCCGGCACCCGGTGAGCAGCTATTTGTGGACTTGCAGCTGTTCGTTCAACCCTTTAAAGTCCTTGTTTCCCCCCTCTCTCTCTTTTCTCTTGTGCACGTAAGGTGCTTGCTGAATTGCTTATAAAGCTTCCCCTCTTTTTACGAGACGTCGGGACTTGTCAGTTGCTCGTTCTTTCGAACTAATCAACTTCTCTTTTTACAGGTCCTTCAGGACCTACAAGAGGTTGCAAGTGGGCTGATCTTTGTGGAGCAATATCGTAAGGGCGAAGCATGACTTAGGCAATGCAAGCTAAGTTTGCGTCTTTGCCACAAGGGTGCCTCGCGACTTAAGCAAGATAAGCTAAGTTTGCGTATTGATCGCAAGGGTGCCTTATGCCTTAGGCAATTCCAGCTAAGGTCATGACATTGTGGTATTAGAGCAGGCAAGCACTTCGAGTGAGCAGCGAAGGAACTTCGCAACTTCGCAATGGCAAAGCATCATGGTGAATCAAGCAAGACGGGGCAAGCCGGACCCTTGCCCCAAGCAGCCGCAGGTGGGCTGCATGTGCACACTCGCTCTCATGATATTGGAGCCGCTCAAGAGGAGCGCAGCAGCAAACAAGATAAGCAAGAAGTTGGCTACTCTCCGCGAGCGGAGAAGGCACAATCTAGAGTGCCAATTGGAAAAAAAAAGTCACAAGGAGAGACTCACAAAGGCGGAAACCCGCTTGAATATTCTTGAAGCGAGCGTGGAGGAACTCTACCATGGCCAACAAAGGCTTGTTGGGGTAGAGAGCTCGCAAGAGGAAGCAGAGTCCAAGATCGATAAGGTCGAGGCCCTAGTCGACTGACTATCAGATGATACCAAAGACTCCGTGCAACACTTGCAGGATGTTGTGGCGGAACTCACTTCAAGGGTGACTATGCTCACAAGAGCACTAAATGCGGGAGGAAGCAACACCCACGTTGCACTACCACAAAACTTGAGGGCACCCGAGCCTCATGGTTATGGAGGGGCCAGAGATGTCAAAGAGCTCGAGAATTTTTTGTTCGACATAGAACAATACTTTCGAGCTACGATGCCCGATTATGAAGATACCAAAGTCTTTATAGCAATAATGTATCTGAACGGAGATGTGAAACTTTGGTAGCAAACCTGTTGGAAGGAGATCCAATAAAGTCGGTGTCGGGTTGACACTTGGGAGGACTTGAAGCGGGAGTTAAGAACTCAGTTCCTACCGGAGAACACAGAGTTCATCATAAGAAGGAAGTTGAGACAACTCCGCTAGAGTACTTCCATCCGAGACTACGTGAAACAATTTTCTGCGCTAATGTTGGATATATAGAATATGTCCAAGAAGGACAAGCTGTTCAGCTTCCTCGATGGTTTAAAGCCATGGGCTCAACAAGAACTAAATCGAAGGAATATCATCGATGTGGCCGGGGCAATTGCTGTTGCAGAAAGGCTCACCGACTTTATTTTCTCTAAAGACCCGGGAAGAAGGAAACAATCTTCAGACAATCGCCCTCCAAAATATTCTCAAGGGAAGGAGCTCGAGGGCGAACAAAAGAGAAAGAGTTCCCACAAAGGGCCAAGCCCGAAGGGCAAGGCCTCGAAACCTAGTGGATGCTTCTTGTGCGGAGGGCCGCACATGGTGAGAGGGAGTGCCCACAAAAACAGGCACTCAATACTTTAACAGCTTCCATCCACCCCCCTCGGTCGGATAAGGGCAAAGTTGTTGCTCTTAGTTCGAGTAGTTCTGAATCCAGCAACGACGACGAGGAGTCGCAAGGACCCCATATGGGAGCAATGCATTTGTTGAACACCATGCAGGGTCAAGTGGGGGAGAACACGAAGATAAAGCTACAAAAAGCAGGAAGTGGTGAGCTGATGTACGTAGACATCAAGCTAAATGACCAAACGACCCGGGCAATGGTGGACACGGGTATTACCCACAACTTCATAGCCGATCGAGAAGCAAAGCGACTTGGGTTGATCTTGGAGAAGAGCCCAAGTCGAATGAAGGTGGTGAAATCGGAGGCCAAGCAAATCTCTAGGTTGGCAAAGGGTGTTCCCATCAAGATCGAAACATGGAGCGGGAACACCAATGTGATGGCGGTGCCACTGGACAACTTCCAAGTGATTCTTGGAATGGAGTTCATGCATGCGGCGAAGTTGGTGCCTATGCCGTTCCTAAACTCCTTGTGTATGATGGGAGGTGACGACCCCTACGTGGTTCCCGTCTCTTGGAGAGGAATTAAGGAACCCCAACATATATGAGCATTGCAACTGAAGAAAGGGGTGCGAAAAGGTGAATTAACCTTTGTGGCTACTATGAAGCTAGAGCCACTCGACGAGAAGGCCATTTAAGAACTTGCTATAGTGGCGAACGTCCTGAAAGAATTCACTGATGTTATGCCACCCGAGTTGCCGAAGACTCTTCCACCATGCAAAGGTGTGGATCACAACATCAAGCTAGAGTCAAGAATGAAGCCTCCAGCGAGACCACCCTACCGCATGCCCCCACTAGAGTTGGCTGAACTTAGAAAGCAGTTAGGTGAACTGCTAAGCGGTGGTCTCATCCGTAGCTCTAAAGCACCATTCGGAGCTCTAGTTCTCTTCCAGAAGAAACAAGATGGGAGCCTCCGACTATGCGTCGATTACCGAGCCCTCAACAAAGTGACAGTGAAGAACAAGTATCCCATCCCGCTCATTATGGACTTGTTCGACCAGTTGGACAAAGCCAAGTATTTCTCAAAACTCGACCTTCGGTCGGGGTATTAGCATGTACGCATTGCTGAAGGTGATGAAGCAAAGACTACCTGTGTGACCAAGTATGGAGCATTTGAGTTCTTGGTGATGCCTTTCAATTTAACCAACGCTCCGACCACATTTTTCACTCTCATGAACCAACTATTCAAGGAGTATTTAGATAAGTTCGTGGTCATCTACTTAGACGATATCGTCGTCTACAGTTAAACGCTCGAGGAGCATGTCCTGCACCTTCGGGCAATTTTCAAGGTTCTCAGGGAGAACACTTCGTTCGTGAAAAGGGAGAAATGCTACTTTGCCCAAACGAGGATCTTATTCTTGGGACATCGAATCGGTGATGGCTCCATTCGTATGGACAAATCAAAAGTGCAAGCGGTTGCAGAATGACAAACTTGAATGAAGGTGCCAGAGTTGAGATCCTTCCTGGGTTTTGTCAACTACTATCGACGCTTCATGGCGGGGTACTCGAAGCGTGCAACTCCACTGACGGAGTTGCTAAAGAAGGAGCAGCATTGGAAGTGGTCAGACAAGTATGAAATAGCATTCCAAGATCTAAAGGCTACTATTATGGAAGAACCGATGCTCAAATTGCTAGACTATGGGGAGCCTTTTGAAGTCCATACAGATGCTTCAGATTTTGCTATTGGGGGAGTTCTCATGTAGGAGGGTCATCCGGTGGCCTACGAGAGCCGCAAGCTCAACGAGACTGAGCGACGGTATTTGATGCATGAGAAGGAGATGACCGCGATGATCCACTGTCTACGAGTTTGGCGACACTACCTTCTCGGATCGTAATTTGTGCTGAGGACAGACAACATCGCCCTGAGCTATTTCCAAACACAGAAGAAACTTTTCCCAAAGCAAGCATGATGGCAGGACTTCTTAGCTGAATTTGATATGGCAATGGAGTATAAGCCTAGAAAGGCAAATGTCATGGTCGATGCATTGAGTCGAAAAGTGGAGTGCGTGAATGTCGTACAATTGGAGGGCGGAGGCCAAGCAAGTCAGTTGCACTCTAACTTCCTTTCCAGGATCAGGGATGGACTGTATAGTGACCTCGAGGCAATTATCCTGATACAACTCATCAAAGAAGGCAAGGCACGACGATTTTGGGTCCAGGAGGGACTTGTTTATACAAAAGGGAATAGGGTTTATGTTCCCCGAGTGGATAATTTGAGGCGTGAACACTTAAGAGAGTGTCATGATTCCCTTTGGGCTGGACACCCAAGCATTCACAGAACGTTGGCTCTTGTAGAGAGGGCCTTCTATTGGCCGAAGATGGGGACTGATGTGGAGGAATATGTTCGAACATACCTTACTTGCCAACAAGATAAGGCAGAGCAACGGAAGCTGGTATGACTTTTAGAGCCATGGCCCGTACCAGAAAGGCCGTGGGAGAGCATTTCCTTGGACTTTATATCAAGCTTACCACTTGTAGGGAGACTCGGATCGATACTCATGGTGGTCGATCGATTTTCAAAGTATGCAACTTTCATTGCTGCTCCCCTACACTGTTTAGCAGAGGAGGCAGCCAAGTTGATGATGAAGGATGTGGTGAAGTATTAGGGAGTCCCGCATAATATCACTAGTGATCGAGACACTTAGTTCCTAGGACGATTCTGGACTAAGCTATTCAAATTATTGGGGCCAAAGTAATACTTCTCCATAAGCCTCCACCCCCAAACGGATGACCAGACTGAAAGGATAAACTCGCTCCTGGAGCAATATCTTTGGCACTATGTGAATGCCAACCAACGAGATTAGGTGAAGTTGTTGGACATTGCCCAATTCTCCTACAACTTGTAGCGGAGCTCTGCATCCAATAAGAGCCCCTTCGAGATTATTATAGGACAACAATTGTCAACTCCTCACACCATGGCAATCGGGTATACTGGGAGTAGTCCGTCAGCCTACCACTTTGTTAGGATCAAGAGAGCACTAAGAGGGGGGGGGGGGGGTGAATTAGTGCAGCGAAAATATTTCAGCGATTAAAACCGAAAGCTGCGTTTGTTTGATAAAAACGATTTCGATGTAAAAGCCGATTCTAAGATTACTTTAACTTAAGATTAAGCGAGATGACGTTAAAGTAAATTTACAAAGGCAGTTTGCAGTTTGTGATGAAAATCAGAATGCAAGCGCAAACTGAAATGCGACGTTCGTACGATAAAACCGGTTTATGTCTAAATGTCAATTTTGAAGATACTGAACTTTGAGATATGTTTTATAAATGCGCAGAAGGCAGTTTGCAGTTATGATTGAAATCAAAACGTAAACGTAAACTGAAATGTAATGATCGTACGAAAAAGCCGATTTACGTCTAAACGCAGATTCGGAAAGCTCTGAACTTAGAAACTCGTTCGTAAAAGCGCAGAAGGCAGTAGCTATTTAGGAGGTTTGCAGTAAAGATAAAATGCTCAAAGTAAATGCAAACCGAGATTTAGAGTGGTTCGGTCAATCTTGACCTACTCCACTTTTGGCTTCCTTCATCGACGAGGTCATCGACGTCAACTAGAGGTCTTCCTTCAATAGGCGAAGGCCAACCACCCTTTTAAAGTTTCACTCCTTTTGACGGGCTTAGGAGACAACCCTTACAGAAATTTTCTCTCCTCTCTTTACAACTCAAAACTTTGAAGAACAGAGGGAGGAGAACTTTTGGCCTTTACAATAATTTTGAGCTCTAAGAATCATAGAAAAAGATCAAGATTTTGAGTGTAAGTCTCTACCTTTCAGTGCTGAATGGGTGGGGTATTTATAGGCCCCAACTCGGTTCAAATTTGGAGCTCAAAACTGTCAATTCCCGGAATTCCGGGATCAGGCGGTTGCACCTCCTGACTGGGGTGGTTGCACCGCCTGGCAGAGCTCGAAGACTGAGCCTCTGGGTGGTGCCACCTCTGTCAGGGGCGGTTGCACCTCTCTGCCAGAGCTCGAAGACCGAGCTCAGGCTGTTGCACCTCCTGACTGGGGCGGTTACACTGCCTGCCAGAGCTCGAAGACCAAGCTCAGGCGCTGCTACCTCTTGTCAAGGGAGGTTGCACCGCCCAGTCTCGCTCGGAGACTGAGCCCAGGCGGTGCTACCTCCTGGCTGGGGCGGTTGCACCGCCCAGTCTCCCTGGGAGACTTAGCCCAGGCGGTGCTTCCTCCTGGCTTGGGTGGTTGCACCTCCCACAGCAATCAGGGTCCGAATGGGTAGATCCATTCGGCCAAATTTAGGTTTTTCAGGGGCCCAATTGCCCCAAGATTAAGCTAATGGGATCACCTCCCATTTCCAACTTAATCATTGTGCTAACTATGATAAATCCTAAGATAATTTCTACAGCTTGCTCTGGTGCGTCAATCACTTCTTCCGGCGAGTTTCCGACGAACTTCCGTCGATCATCCGATGAACCCTCAGTGATTCTCCTGCGGACTTCCGGCAAACTCCTGGACTTGCAACGATACACTTGGCGAGTTCCGACGAGCTTCTTTGGCAAGCTTATGGACTTCTCGGATTTGTTCCCGCAGAACCTCCAACGATTGTCCGAACTTCCGTCGAGCTCTCGAACTCCCAACGTGATCATTGTCATGACTCCGGCGTAACTCCTGCTGCATGTCTTACTTTCATCGTAGTTAATCCTACACACTTATCTCAACATATAGGTTAGACAACAAATGACAATTGACTTCATCATCAAAATCCGAGATTCAATAATCTCCCCCTTTTTGATGATGACAATCAATTGATAATGGAGTTAACCTTAACTCCCCCTGTCTACATGCCATACTTGAGATAAGTCATTCTTGAATTCAAGACCTAAGAATTCAAGTGACATCTCTGAAGATGATGTCAAGGCTTGACATTCATTCTTACATAACAATTTTGAATGATGGTAATTGAAGCAATTCATCATATTGTAAGATATCAACATGTAAAGCTGTGAAGTAAGATTTTGATATCATTACATGATGTACACATTTCAAATATTTTAGCAAGTGTTACATTTTTGTTCATATATGACATCTGTCATATATCTCTTGATGATGCAGGCATGGCATAATCATAGCATCAGTGTTTATAGTATCAATTCATATATTTCTCCCCCTTTGTCATCAACAAAAAGCATGGTAGATATGATACTAGGAGAACAATATAAGCAAGTTATCAAGCATATAAAGGAAGGCATGATACGTATAATGCTTTGAATACTTCTTCTCCTTTTTTGTTATAATCCTTTGTGCATGAAGGAGGGAAGTCATTTTATCAAATCCATTTCGGAAAAAAATATTTTTCATAAGAGTGTATTTGATTTTTGTCATTCCAACTGTTAAGCGAATCCGAAAATGAGATGAATTCTTTCATGCATTCGGACAAGATTATGCTACAGTTTTTCAAATACAATTATGAAGACAAAACATTTTAACACATGGCAATCAAGAGATTTGATCATTCAATAAAGTCCGAAAAATAATTTTGACTAGTTTATCTATTCGGACACATCAACATTCCTAATTCTTTTCTTATGAAATCAAATTGTTCTTCACTTAGAGGTTTTGTAAAAATGTCAGCTAGTTGATGTTTAGTATCAATAAACTCTATGGTTACGTCATGATTAGTAACATGATCTCGTATAAAGTGATGTCTAATATCAATGTGTTTTGTTCTTGAGTGTTGTATAGGATTCTTAGTCAAGCATATTGCACTTGTGTTATCACATTTAATGGGAATATTTTTAAGATTAACTTTGTAATCTTCTAAGGTGTTTTTCATCCATACAACTTATGCACAGCATGCACTTGCTGCAATATATTCAGCTTCGGTTGTTGATAGTGCAACCGAGTTTTGTTTCTTAGATGACCAGGAAACAAGGGCATGTCCTAAAAATTGACATGATCCTGATGTGCTTTTTCTATCTAGTTTACAGCCAGCAAAGTCCGCATTAGCATAAGCAATAAACTCAAAATTCTTTGATTTTGGGTACCATAATCCTAGATTTGTGGTACCATTAAGATATCTAAGTATTCTTTTAACTGCTTTGAGATGAGATATCTTAGGGTTTGATTGAAATCTAGCACAAAGTCCTACACTGAACATGATGTCTGGTCTGGTTGTAGTGAGGTAAAGTAAACTTCCTATCATACCCCTATAAGTTTTTTGATCGAAGCTTTCTCCACTTTCATCAATTTCTAACTTAGTGGAGGTGCTCATAGGAGTGTTAATAGCCTTTGAGTTGTTCATATTAAATTTTTTTAATAAATTCATAGCATATTTAGTTTGACTAATAAAGATGTCATTGCTTAGTTGTTTGATTTGCAAGCCTAAGAAGAATGTTAATTCTCCCATTAAGCTCATTTCGAATTCAAGACTCATAGTTTTAGCAAAAGATTCACAAAGAGATAATATCATCAACATAAATCTGAACAATAAGAAAATTATTTTCAAAATTCTTGATGAACAATGTAGTATCAACCTTGCCTTTTGTGAAATTATTTTCGATAAGAAAATAACTAAGTCTCTCGTACCAAGCCCTTGGGGCTTGTTTTAAACCATAGAGAGCTTTAGTTAATCTAAACACATGATTAGGGAGGCTATTATTTTCAAATCCAGGAGGTTGTTCAACATAAACTTCTTCGGAGATAAAGCCATTTAGAAAAGCGCTTTTAACATCCATTTGAAACAGCTTAAAATTATTACTACTAGCGTAGGCAAGGAGCATCCTTATGGCTTCCAATCGAGCCACAAGAGCGAAGGTTTCTTCGTAATCGATACCTTCTTCTTGGTTGAAACCTTTGGCCACTAATCTAGCCTTGTTTCTAACCACGATACCATTTTCATATTGCTTGTTTCTGAAGACCCATTTAGTACCAATAACTAAATGGTCATTTGGCCTAGGAACAAGCTTCCACACCTCATTTCTCTCAAATTGATTCAATTCATCTTGCATTGCGATAATCCATGAATCATCTTTCATGGCTTCGTCAACACATTTGGGTTCAATTTGGGAGAGAAAGGTGGCGTTCGCACAAAAATTTTTAAGAGAAGATCGTGTTTGAACCCCCTTTGACATGTCTCCTAAGATTAGCTCCTTGGGATGAGCATCTATATACTTCCAATCCTTTGGTAAGGATGTTTCGGAAGTGGATGGATCCAAGTTGCTAGTTGGAGAAAGGGTTTCATTTAAATTCAATGAATCAAAATTAACATCATCATCAAAATCAATTTTCCTGATTTCGGAAATCTCATTGAAAACAACATGAATAGATTCTTCGATAATTAAAGTTCCTTTATTGAAGATACGAAAGGCTTTATAAATCGAAGAATAATTAAGAAAGATTCCTTCATCGGATTTAGCATCAAATTTTCCTAAGTTATCCTTTTCATTCAAGATAAAACACTTACACCCAAAGACTTTAAAATATGAAACATTGGGATTTTTGTTGTTCCATAACTCATAGGGAGTTTTGGTTAGTAGGGGTCTTACTAGAACTCTATTCAAAATATAGCATGCAGTATTTACGGCTTCGGCCCAAAAATATTTGGGTAGGTTGTGTTCATTCAACATGGTTCTTGCCATTTCTTGTAAATTTTGATTTTTTCTTTCTACTACTCCATTTTGTTGAGGATTTCTAGGAGTAGAGAAATTATGGTTGTATCCATTGAGTTCACAAAATTTCTGGAAATCATGGTTTTGAAATTCACCACCATGATCACTTCTAATTGACGAAATCATAGAACCTTTCTCATTCTGAACAAGTTTACAAAACTTGGTAAAATATCTAAGGCATTCACTTTTCTGTTTTAAGAAGTAAGTCCATGTGTATCTGCTATAGTCATCCACAATGACGAAAGCGTATTTGCTACCTCCTAGGCTTGATGTGGAGATTAGTCCGAACAAGTCCATATGGATCAATTGTTTACTTGATTCTTAGATTTGAAACTATCCTTAATTTGTTTACCTAATTGGCAAGCATCACATACATTATCTTTGATGAACTTGATATGAGGAATTCCTCTTACAAGTTCTTTAGATGATATTTGAGTGATTAGTTTCATGCTAGCATGACCTAATCTTCTATGCCATATCCAAGCATCCTCATTCAAAACAGAAAAACACATTTCATTACACAAATCATTGATGTCAATAGTGTATATGTTATTTTGTTTCAATGCAATCATAGATATGTTTTTGTGTGATTTTTCAATGATGCAAGCATTAGATTCAAATCTGACAATATATCCTTTATCACATAATTGACTAATGCTCAAGAGGTTATGTTTTAAACCATCAACTAACAAAACATCTTCAATAAAGAAGTTGGATTTGTTACCTATGGTTCCTTTGTCAATGATTTTACCCTTGTTGTTGTCTCCAAAGGTGACATAGCCTTCGTCTATGCTAGTGAGCTTAGAGAATTGAGATGGATCTCCGGTCATATGCCTTAAGCATCCACTGTCAAGGTACCATCTCTTGCTCCTAGCTTGTTATGGTTTAGTTTTCTACAAGAAAGGATGATTTTTAGGTACCCATTTGCTTTTGGGTGCCTCACAAATAGATCTACATTGTCTATTATGTTGCATAGAATTTATCATGGTTCCTTTAGGAACCCAAATCAATTTGTTTGGACTAATTTTCTTGAATGGACAATAATATGTCTTGTGTCCAAATTTGCAACAAAAGTTGCATTTGTTTTGGTGTCGAACATGTAGGATGGTGCCTTTTATGAAGGTGGTTGGATTTTGGTGAGAACTTCTCACAAATCTAATTTCACTTCTTTTGGGAACGTGACCCTTGTTTGCAAGGATCATGTTCAATGACTTGCTACCAACCTCGAATTTCTTCAAGGTGTCCTTAAGTAGCAAGTTTTCTTTTTGGAGAGTTTCTAGATCATGGCATTTGATGCATGAATTTAAACTATCATGATATTCAGTTTTTAACTTATCAAAATCACAAGTAAGACTATCATGCTCCGTTTTTAGTAATTTGTATTTTCTATTGATAATCTTACATTCATCAAATAAGTCATGGAAGACATTTAATAATTCATCGAAAGATAAATCTGCATCTATTAAATTCGTTACCTCCTCTCCGATGGCCATTAAGGCGTAATGAGCAACTTGCTCGGTGTTGGACTCCTCTTCTTCAGACGCGCTCGAATCATCCCATGTTGCTTTGAGCGCCTTCTTCTTTGATGTTCTCTTTTTTGACTTGGGGACAATCACTCTTGTAGTGTCCCGGCTTTTTGCACTCATAGCAAATAATTTGGTCCTTCTTGGGTTCAAGTTTGTTTTTTGTGTCATTCTTAAACTTGTTTCTTTTAATGAACTTTTTAAATTTTCTTGTTAGAAGTGCCAAGTCATGGTCACAGTCCTCATCACTTGAGTTTTCTCTCAAGTGGTCTTCTGAAGTTTTAAGTGTCATATCCTTCCTGTTCTTTAGAAGGATGTCTTCTTGCTCTTCATGAGCTTTGCAAGTCATCTCGTAGGTCATTAATGACCCAATTAGTTCTTCAAGAAGGAAGTTGTTTAGATCTTTTGCCTCTTGAATAGCAGTGACTTTAGGATCCCAACTTTTAGAAAGGGATCTTAGAATCTTATTTACGAGCTCAAAATCCAAAAAACTTTTTCCGAGTCCTTTTAGACCGTTGACGACATCCGTGAAACGGGTAAACATGTCGCCGATAGTCTCACTCGGTTTCATCCGGAAAAGTTCAAAAGAGTGTAACAAAAGATTGATTTTTGACTCTTTCACTCTACTTGTGCCTTCATGAGTCACTTCGAGTGTGTGCCAAATATCAAATGTGGTTTCACAAATCGAAACACAATTAAACTCGTTTTTATCAAGTGCACAAAATAAGGCATTCATAGCCTTTGCATTAAGAGCGAAAGCCTTCTTCTCCAATTCATTCCAATCGATCATTAGAAGAGAAGACTTCGAAAATCCATTTTCAACAAGATTCCAAAGTTCAAAATCCATAGAAATAAGAAAGATCCTCATTCGGGTCTTCCAATAGGTGTAGTCCGTCCCACTGAACATGGGTGGACGTGTAATAGAATGGCCCTCTTGGTTTCCAGCGTATGTCATCTCTCTTGAGTTTTAATCCGTTAGAGAGTTAACCTGGCTCTGATACCAATTGTTAGGATCAAGAGCACTAAGAGGGGGGGGGGGGGTGAATTAGTGCAGCGGAAATATTTCAGCGATTAAAACCGAAAGCTGCGTTCGTTTGATAAAAACGATTTCGATGTAAAAGCCGATTCTAAGATTACTTTAACTTAAGATTAAGCGAGATGACGTTAAAGTAAATCTACAAAGGCAGTTTGCAGTTTATGATGAAAATCAGAATGCAAGCGCAAACTGAAATGCGACGTTCGTACGATAAAACCGGTTTACGTCTAAATGTCAATTTTGAAGATACTGAACTTTGAGATATGTTTTATAAATGCGCAGAAGGCAGTTTGCAGTTATGATTAAAATCAAAACGTAAATGTAAACTGAAATGTAATGATCGTACGAAAAAGTCGATTTACGTCTAAACGCAGATTCGGAAAGCTCTGAACTTAGAAACTCGTTCGTAAAAGCGCAGAAGGCAGTAGGTATTTAGGAGGTTTGCAGTAAAGATAAAATGCTCAAAGTAAATGCAAACCGAGATTTAGAGTGGTTCGGTCAATCTTGACCTACTCCACTTTTGGCTTCCTCCACCAACGAGGTCACCGACGTCAACTAGAGGCCTTCCTTCAATAGGCGAAGGTCAACCACCCTTTTACAGTTTCACTCCTTTTGACGGGCTTAGGAGACAACCCTTATAGAAATTTTCTCTCCTATCTTTACAACTCAAAACTTTGAAGAACAGAGGGAGGAGAACTTTTGGCCTTTACAATAATTTTGAGCTCTAAGAATCACAGAAAAAGATCAAGATTTCGAGTGTAAGTCTCTACCTTTCAGTGCTGAATGGGTGGGGTATTTATAGGCCCCAACCCAGTTCAAATTTGGAGCTCAAACCTGTCAATTCCCGGAATTCCGGGATCAGGCGGTTGCACCTCCTGACTGGGGTGGTTACACCGCCTAGTAGAGCTCGAAGACTAAGCCTCTGGGCAGTGCCACCTCTGTCAGGGGCGGTTACACCACTCTGCCAGAGCTCGAAGATCGAGCTCAGGCGGTTGCACCTCCTAACTGGGGCGGTTGCACCGCCTGCCAGAGCTCGAAGACCGAGCTCGGGCAGTGCTACCTCCTGTCAGGGGAGGTTGCACCGCCCAGTCTCGCTCGAAGACTGAGCCTAGGCGGTGCTACCTCCTGGCTAGGGCGGTTGCACCGCCCAGTCTCCCTGGGAGATTAGCCCAGGCGGTGCTACCTCCTGGCTTGGGCGGTTGCACCTCCCATAGCAATCAGGGTCCAAATGGGTAGATCCATTCGGCCCAATTTGGGTTTTTCAGGGGCCCAATTGCCCCAAGATTAAGCTAATGGGATCACCTCCCATTTCCAACTTAATCATTGTGCTAACTATGATAAATCCTAAGACAATTTCTACAGCTTGCTCCGGTGCATCAATCACTTCTTCCGGCGAGTTTCCGGCGAACTTCCGTCGATCATCCGATGAACCCTTGGTGATTCTCCTGCGAACTTCCGGCAAACTCCTGGACTTGCGACGATACACTTGGCAAGTTCCAACGAGCTTCTTTGGTAAGCTTATGGACTTCTCGGATTTGTTCCCGCAGAACCTCCGACGATTGTCCGAACTTCCGTCGAGCTCTCGAACTCCCAACGTGATCATTGTCATGACTCCAGCGCAACTCCTACTACATGTCTTACTTTCATCGTAGTTAATCCTGCACACTTATCTCAACATATAGGTTAGACAACAAATGACAATTGACTTCATCATCAAAATCCGAGATTCAACACACTTCACAAAGGAGTGACACCAAAATGTAGATATTATGCGGGCTTACTTGGAGAAGGCGGCAAAAGGAATGAAAAAGTGGGCAGACTTGGGAAGGCGACCGCAAGAGTTCAAGGTCAGCAATTTAGTGTTAGTCAAGCTCCAACCAGCATCACTCAAATTCTTTAGGAACAAAGTCTATAAAGGATTGGTGCGCAAGTATGAAGGGCCCTTCCCAATTATCAGCAGGGTAGGCAACGTCTCCTACAAGTTGCAACTACCAGCGTGGTTCAAAATTTACAACGTTCTTCACGCTAGCAACCTAAAAGCATACCACTCGGATCCATAAGATGCTTCCCGAAGTGTTCCAACTTGGCTATCCCCCACTACAGCCTCCTACGAGAAGCAAGTTGAAACCATTCTAGCGGACCGCAAGATAAAGCTACCTAGTGGAACTGAGCAGACAGAGTACTTGGTGAAGTGGTGAAAGCTTCCCCGAACTAAAGCCAGTTGGGAGCCCG